>NW_018165012.1:721520-795810 GCF_001263595.1 Phalaenopsis equestris | reverse complement strand
ACATCTTTAAGGTTATTTGTGCTGATTGCTTCACACAAATGTAAATCCTAATAAATAAAAAATATTGCAGGATGAAACATCTAAATGATTTCTCCTAAATCAAAGCTAAATAATAGGATAGCTTAGGAAGTCACCGAAGTTCTCCTTCGGATCTGTGGCATCCTCTAGTGTTTCCTCCTTTGGACTCCAAAACAAAATGCTCCAAGTTTGAACCAATCCCCCTTCACACTTCTTAGTGCAATATCTTTGAAATGTCCTTATCATTTGAACTCCTTGAAGATAATTTTTCTTGACTTTTATCGAGAGTATTCTTAGGTAACTTTTGTTACCTAAGATGTAATTAACTATAGGGGCTTGCCCTTATAGGAAGCTTTTCCCGAACCCAATATAATATAAAACCTATTTAATTCCTTATATTAAATAGGGGAATTTGTCGGCCAATATATTGGTTTCGCAGACCAAACGGATGTCATGACTTTCTCTAGTTTATTTGATCGAGCCTCACCCTCAATTCTTGTATCCATCCATTGTGATAGATACAGAATTTGAGGTAAAGTGCTCTTCCATTTAAACTATGAAAATTATGGGGTCAGTTTGACTTCATCTTTTTCAAAACTAAATATTTTTTAACGTCCTTCCGAAGCGGGCAACGGGATTTCAATTCCGATGACCGACAGCTTCTTACGGACAAACTCCACACCAAAAATAGTGCCGACAGAAACCTTTCAAAAAAAATCAAAACATTTCATACTAAAATTTAGAATCGGCAAACTAGTAATTAAACTTTTTAAATGCTAAGTACTTCCTCATGAGACTGATTCTTGGATCAAAATCAATTTACTATTTAGAGAGTATGTTTGAGTGGCTTTTCAACCACTTTTCATCTTGAAAAGTAAGTTAGAGGTTGTTTGACATGCATACATGCTTTATCATCTTAAGCATCACTGCACTAAATGTCAAAATTTCTGTGTTGTTGTTAGAAAACAATGTTAATTTTTCAATTTAGGCTAGTACAAAAAAATAGAGTTGTTTTGTGTATTACTTATTTTGATTTTTTGATTTTGTTGCAATTTACTTTTTACTTAAAAAAAAAAAAACTAAAGTTTGTAACTTTCCATGAAATTTGTGTTACATCGTGTTATATGTTGTCTTATATCGTGTTAATTGGTAGTTTAAGGATACTAGTTATTCACATGTTGTATGGATAGGACTAAATTCATAAATGAGAAAATTGTCCAATAATACTAAAAAGCTCAAAAGGGCTATAGGTAAAATGATAAACTTTCAAAAAGATAATTTCTAACTCAGAGCACTTGGGGATTTTATCAACCCTATGGTACATGAAACTCATCAAATATTAATAACCCTATTATTCGACCCAACACCTTTGAACTAAATTATGTCATGATTCGAATGATAGAAAATAATCAATTAAGAGATTCACATATAAAAAACCTTAATTTACAAATAATCAACCTCTTGTAATATGCGACCTTCAAGTATAATGAGTGTTTTAGAAGATGTTGTTAAACTTGGGTTGTTTTCTTTTTCACTTGGAAATAAAGGTTGAGATGTTGCTTAATTTGTTAGAAATTGGGTCTATCACAACTTATAATGACTTACCACATAAATTACTCGCTAAATATTTTTTGTCATTCAAGGTTGACAAACTTAATAATAAGATAATATCATTTGCAGACATGGATAGTGGTTTTTGCATGGAGTTAGAGAGAGATTTAAGGAGCTTTTTAAGAAATGGCCACACTTTATCGTGCTTCAATTGTTGATTATGCAAACTTTTTAAATTGTCTAATGAGACATTGATATTAATAATAGATGTTGCAACAGGGAGTCTTTAATGTGAAAATTATTTGAGAATGCCTGTATACTGATTGAGGATATAACTTCAAATCAAATAACATTAGGCAATTTGGGCTTGAAGTCAATACCATGATCCTCAGTAATTATATATATATATGAACAATTAATTAATCCTAGCATTATTTATGTGAAGTTAAATAGTTAAGAAATGTTACAAACAATGTAATCAATAACCCCCATTGAAAATCCTACAATATTAGTTAGAAAAATCACCTAAATTTTAAGTGAAATAATGATAAAATAATATAGAAAATCATCTATGGGGTGATAACCAACAAAACTCCTTCTATGGATGAAATAACTAAGGAAGTAATCTGAACCCGATTCCAACTTACTCGCTTGGATTCACTTCCAATTCACAGTTAAAAAATATCATTAAAAGAGTTGGTGTTATAAATGATAAATCAACTGTAAAGTCAATGCACTCTAAAAAAAAATATTGAGAGTCAATTAAGACAATTTAGACATTTAAAAGGTAGTAGACACTAATGGACATTACAAAGTAATGCTGAAATAACTGCAAAGGAGAAAGGAAATGAACTATGCAGAACCACACATTTGACGGGCAACAAATAGTGAAAGGAGGTAATTAGGGAGGAGTCTATCATGGAGGAGTCTGAGCCTGAAAGACTCAATGTTAAACCTTCCCCAAACATAGGAAAAGAAACGCCACCTCCCTTGAGAGACAATCACAACATTTTCCACAATGAATTAAAAAACATAACTTTGTTAAATAAATCATTGTATTTTTGAAAGTATTTAAAAAATTAAATATTAATTTTTTTTCATTTGCTGAAGCTTTAGAAAAAAAAAAAACACTTAGTTGTGTTAAGCACATGAATTATATTCTTAATATGAAGTGAAAATTAGGTGATTATTAGATTGTGGCCTATACTGAGAAATATGATACTATCCTGTATAAAAAACTTTTACTAAAACTCAAGGATCCGAGTAGTTTCACATTTCTTATGCCAAAAAGAGATAAATTATTTTGAAAAGTTTTTGTGACTTACGAACCAACATTAATTTCATATATTTTTCCATCTTTAGGAGTTTTAGCTTATGAGATGCACAACCTATAATTGCAACCCTTATTTTACCAGACTGATCTTTAAGCTATCCTAGAGGGGTTAAAGAAAATCCTTTTCAAGATGAAAAAAAAAATGTCTTATATGTATACTTTTTTTAGTTTTTGATGCAAAAGAAAATAAATAAATATCTATCATTTACTTAGACCTTTTTTAGCTGCTAAAATAATAATGATTAATATTCAAAAACATAATACTTATCATGACAATGAATGATTAGGAAGTTGAATTTAATATTTTTATTTATCCTTTTTTTTTCGAATCAAATCAATAATCATAATCAAAATAATTTATAAAGAGAAATAAAACTGAAACCCTAATTTCATAAACAAAATCAAACCAATCTCACATGCTTGCCCTTAATTTGTTTTCTTAAATTTATGTGCTCATCAAGTAACTATTATATATTTATGTATATAGCAACTAAAGTTTGATAATTGCATTCACAATGAAATGAAATGTGGATTTCACTCTAATATAGGGAAGTATACATATATCCAACACAAATTTATGTTTTTACATAAATAATACATAAATTTTTATATTTTTGCTCATAACACTTTGACCCCCTAAGCTACATGAAATGTGGATTTCACTCTAAAAAATGGAATAATAATGATAATTTAGTTGTTATTGTTAAAATTTTAAGAGCTATGAACATAAATATAAAATAAATGAAAAAGATACAAATTTCATTATTGTTATTATTGTTTTTTTTTACTGAATAATCAAATCAATCAAAATATAACGAAATTTATATCTGGGATTCCGCACCTAATAACAATACCGGTGCGAGGTTCTCACTGCCATTCTTGTTCGTGTTCTCTGAGGATTTTCCCAACTTTTCACCGGGAAGAAAGCGCTCAATATACCTGATCGAAAGGTTCTGGGAGTTGGCTAGGGTTTTTCACGCGCTATCAAAGGAGGCATAATGGGGGTCTCCTTCAAGGTATCTAAGGTCGGAAAGAGGTACGTGCCAAAACTGATCGCCGAGCAGGCGGAGTTCTCTCCCAGCGAGAGCTCGAAGGAGAGCTCCCATGCCATCAATGGACCCGTGCCAAGCAAAAAAGTATGCATATATGCTTTATTAGTTTCGATTACACTTTCTTGCAATTGCCGGCATTTTCTTTTTCTTTAGGGCGGCGCGCTAAGATAACGCTTTCGGTTGGGATTGATTATTGTTAGGATATAAAATTTGGGTTGGCTTAGTTGGGAAAAGGTTTGTTTTTATATTGCTTTTTTCTCGGGCATGGCGGTTGGAGTGGAAGATATTTCGATTGTGCTAATTTGCTTATGCAAAACCGGACTTCCTGATTCATGTTGGATGGTGTTAGATATGCTCGGCAACTTTTTAGATGGGAATTTAGAAGGCTCTTCTTAGATTTTTTTTTTTAGCTCAAATTTACTGTTTGGTTAGCTTTTTTTTTTCCCGATAATTGCCTTTTGAAATGGGAATTTATTCATATTTTTTTATGATGCCCTTGGAGTTGGTTTGGCTTGTTCTGTTTCTGAAATCAGATTATGGATGGAAGGGCATTTAATTAAGGAGTTCACTCGATCAAATTCGTGAAGATTTGCTATTTGAAGAAAAAACTGCTGGCGGCTTAATTTTATTGATGGAAAATTAGATAAATCTACTTATTGCCACCCATAAATTACTCTATATAACTGTAGTTGAACTTTCCTTTAGTTTTCGAGGATGTTGAACTTTCCTTTAGTTTTCGAGGATGTTTCATCATATTGTATCATATTTACGCATAATGAGTTAGTTGGACATTTCGATACTTAAGAATAATTTTCTACTGCAGGTAAACATATTTCAGGCAGTTCATAAATTTTTTATGTTTTTTTTGCATAACTGTTAATATCACCTGTTGGCATCAGATTGATGTATTAATCCCAGGCTCTTACGCATCTCTTCACCAAATTTGGCATATTTGATGAATTGGATTAGGGTTTGTACTGAAATTGGCTGATGTTCCATAATTGCATGGCAAATCTAAATTATACTTAGCAGCGATTTTTTTGTCCATGGCTGACATGAGATTAATCCTTCTCTATCTTCTTGTTTTAGTTATCACAATCACTACCGTTATCATCAGCCTTATCCCAACTATTTGTGCTCAACTTCACTATTTATCATCTTCTTTTGTTCCTTTTAAGTACCATACGGGGTGTTGAAGTAGCACATTATTAGTGGCTAAAGTTTTTGATGCCGATCTTAGATAATATATATAGCAATGCAAAAAACATATGGATTAACTTATGCTTAAACCACTAAGCTTAAATAGTGGTAATTGCTTCAATGAAAACTGAAAAGTGCTAATATGCAATATTCATGGAAAATTTATGACCCTTTACCAAAAATTAATGTCAAAGGATTACTCTAACACACATATAGTTGAGAACTTATGCAAACGTAAGAAATCCAAAATTTGAAAAATGCTCAATTCCACTCCCAACCAATAATTAAAAAAATACTAGTAGAAGAATTAGAAGAACAAAGAAGAAAAAGAGAAGGCACAAAAAATGCAAGCCTCATACCAACCTCTTTCGAAAAGTTAAAGTCTTATACTTTACCGAGGAATTGAACATTAAAAAGAGAAGGTTTTGTAAATCCTAGGAATTCTTTCTTTACATGCTCCAGACGCCCACGACCATTTAAAAATGTACATGGCACCCCTTAGGAAGCATTTACTGAAGGATGACTGAATGATAACCACAAGGAAGCTACAATGTATAAGGAAGCCCCCAAAGTTTCCAACAAAAGAATTTCAGAGAAGCCAATCACCGCCGAAGGCACTGCAAAGGAGCATAGAAGGTTCTTGCCAGTACAATTCTGCTCCCTTAGGAACCAGAATTTATAATCCCATCATCAATAGGAGAACTAAAAGAAACTACAATCCTGATATTTGGCATATTTTATTTTTGCGCAAGAGAATCTTCAAAATCTCCATATCTAGTGTGCTTGACTTATAAAGCTTATTTTTGATGAATTGTATAGTCAATATTCTTATAATAAATGTGAACATGCACGTTGTGTTTCTCGTAAATATGTTGATATAGTGCATCATGTGCATGAAAGCCTCTTAAGTTTTTTATATATATATATATATATACATATATATATATATATATATATATATATGTTTATGCAATTATGTTTTGTTTTATTATTTGTATACTTCTTCTTGATAATCATAAAATAAGAATGTTTGTTTCCATTTGGTTTGATTATTTATTAGTGCGTTAATTTGCTATTAGTTTATAAAAGGGCTTCATAGGTGATAGCAAATGCATCATTGAAGGATATTGATTTTTTTTTCTTTCACTTTTATTGCCATCTTATTCTCTCAATTTTTTCTCTCCTCTCTCCAGTCCCCGCCTTTTTTTTCCTAATATTATATAGTTTTCTGGGCCTTAATTCCTCTCTTCCTATGCCCCTTTCAATATCAGTATTAGAGTCTCATCTCAACATTGTTCTCATGTTAAAATGAACAATATAATAAGTTTGACTTGGTAATATTTTGCTTTAACCCAATTTTGAAATTCTTTTAGAGGGGTGCCATTCAATCAGTTCAGATTGATTGCATTCAGCCAGTTCATATTGATTAGTTGATGAATTTGCTAAACCAATTGATTGACGAATTAGATTTACTCACAATATAATTCGATTGTTTGGTATGAATCGAAAATTTTCCAAATTAAATCAATAACTGTAATCGAAACAAACTTTTATTTGAAATTAAAATCAAAACAATGATTTCATTAACTAATCTAGATTAACCAAATGTGATCGATTTAATTTGATTTTTGGCTAAACTAACATACTGCTAATTATATTCATTAAAAACATCCACCAAAAGGATTATTAAGCCAAAAAAACCACGAGAAAGTTGCTAATAGAAGGGTCTTAGGCAAGTTGAAGATGTTTCCAAGAGAAGCATTGCAAAGAAACCGACTGATTATTTCTAACCAATGATCCATAAAGAAGTCTATTACTACCAGAGGCCTTTCCTATAATAGGTATCTCCACAAGCTACAATCCTATTTTCTCAGGATTCGTCAATAAAAGAATGACAAATAAGTTGTAAGCTACAATCTTGTTCTTTCTATAGTTCCGGAGCCACATGGGAAGCTAGAGAAGCGCCACATCAATTGTTAAACTACTAGAGCCAATATGTGCATTTTGTTTTACCACCAATAATTATGTTCTCTTTCTTCGGTATGTACCATAATACCATTATAATATTTCAATTTCTTTATATTAGTTTTTAAGTTTTCTTCTAATATAATTTTAGGAACATTAATATTACCCACATTCATTCATTTCTATAGGTTTTCCTTTCAACTCTCTTTTCATCTGCTCTATTTTTATAATTAATTGTCTCAATACAAAATAGTTTATAATCTTCTTCATTGCCTGGATTTTTACGAAAATGTTTTTAGTTTATTACAAACACATGCCTCCGTTCCTTATTAATCTTTGCAGGCACTTATCCTCCAAGCTTTTCTTTCAATGTTCTAAAATTCAATATTCATATATATTCTTAGTTTGAGACTTTGTCAAACTTGCCCATATTTCATCATAATTTGGTTAAATTTTGCTGCTTTTTTGTGGGCTACAATTTAAAACTGGGTTAAATTTTAGTTGCCATCTACAGGTGACATCCTAACCAACAGTTGCCCACTCATTAGAATAAATTGGATTAGTTAATGGTGCACCATTTTCTTAAACTTCGTTTTGATAGGTTTTAGGGTCTGTTTAGGGCAACTGCAACTTATTGATGATTTCCTGATAAACAACTGAATTAGATAAGTTGCCGATCAACAACTGATCCAAACAAGCTGGTTGACTTTTTGGTTCGTACTGTTGGAAAATAACTTAATTGCAGCGGATTGTGGATAAATAACCATTCTGTCTCTGTGAAGTAATGTTGTTTGCATAATGTTGTTTGCAATGTTTGCAACATAACTGTCATAACAATATATTTGATACTTGAGAAGCAAAAAATCACTTCAGAACAATATAAAACATAAGATACACATCTCACATAACAGTAAATATCAAATGCACACTAAAAAAAGATAAATTATTAAAATTACATTTAAAAAATATTAATATTCATTTTAAAATCCAGACGACGTATGTACCGAACTATGTTGTCCTTCAGGGATGCCATCGGACCCTATCGATAGTAGAATCTTCCGGACTGTTGCTCATCGGAAGAAATCACACTTCTTTGGACCGTCTGCTCTCTGCTGGCACCTGTAAAACTTTCTTTTATAGCTATGTGACCGACGCGACGTCAGTAGGGAAGTCTGTAATCTGCAGCGACAATGCACTGGTTGGGAGGTCCCTGAAATCTCAGAGCTCATCTTTCCTGAATGATTAAAAAAGACAATCCATTAGTCTTAACAGAAGTTGAAATTGCTGAAAGAAGCAATTAATTATAATTTTTTTGCAGGTGTAAGATCTCAGAGAACTAAACATACAAACTAACGAATCTGTTACTAAAAGAAGACAGTAGAACTTATAAGAAAATGAGTTCTTGGTTGCCTTTAACCCACGTAAAACCAAACTCCTGTGTGTCACATGTGCATATCACAAAAAAAAGACCATCCTAAAGAACATCGTGAATCGATATTACAAAAAAAGATCATCCTAAAAAGAAAGAGGAACTTGTTTGCCTTCATTAAGATTTCACATGTAAGACTAACTAACAACGAACAACAGACAATCCAGAAGAACCCACAAGGTCAAAAGTTTCATCATTAAGCTCAGAAGCCCACAAAAAATAATCAAATAGGAAAAAAATAATGCAAACACGTTATAATTGCAAAACAAAAAATATTCATAATACATTTGACATAAAATAAACTTATAGTTTATAAAATAAACAAGATAAGTCCAGTCAACATCAAACAATGGAGTCTATTATCCGCTCTCTCAATTCAAATATTTTCGCGACATTTTCACCATTATGGGTGTAAACTTCCTGTGATTCAACTTCTGGCTGTGGTATATATTGCCCGATGTGAAATTCAAATACTCCAGGTGGGACCTGCGTGTAATCATTGTCAGCCACGGTGAAGTCTACATCTGACCCATAATGATGTCGTCAAATGTAGTTGTTGAGCGCTATCGTGGCCACTGCAATCTGTACTCATTTTGGAAATGGGTAAGTCGATATATCACGCAATATGACCCATTTCATCTTCCACACTCTAAACGTTATTTCAATTATGCTTTATAAGGAGTGTCTTTTGTTAAAAATTTTTTTCCTGCCACGAAGATCACCGCTAGATCTCTCAAAATCTGAAATGTGATATATCGTATATGGAAATGACTTCAGATACCTCATTTATAAAGTATATTCAACATCAAACAAATAATATTTACCTGGGCCCAAACAACATAATTAGTAATAAACTGTTGAAAAAAATGAATGTGATATATAGCTTAACGAACCTGGAAGTGGGTGAGGGAAGCCGTGTCTTTAGTTTTTTTGTCGCATAAGCAAAAATACGAGTATTATGCGTACTGCCTTCCCAACCGGCCATCACAAAGATAAAACACATGTTAAAGGCACATAGGACCATCACATTTTGTGTTGGTGATCCATATCGTCCAATGTACAGGAACTTTTCAATATTGGATACTCGCGCATCCATGTGGGTTTCATCTATCGCTCCAATACAATCCTGTCAGATCAGTTAAAGCGGTGATTGCCGCATAACTCATTTTGACATTTGAATATAATGTGTTAAAAAGAATTACCTTAAAGAATGATATATAGTGCGGGACATTTGCAATTTTTGTTTGAGTCATCCTGAATGTTGGATTTTCGGACTTAATTATTTGTGTTGCCAAACTGACGAGAGCTTTCAATCCCACTGAAAAATACTTGTTGTTCGTCTCCGATGAATGCTGAAATTGCTGAATCGCTCATTTCATTGATTCATTTTAGATAGAATGTAGAGGGTTATTGCTAACACTTCTCTTGTAGTCATTCTTGAGGAACCGTGGAACCCATGATGATTCAAAGTTATAGGTACTGTCATCTGAAACATGTTACTGAACCTTATGGGGGTGTTCTTATAGCAGCTCATTGACCCATTTATCACCAATATAGTCAAGCATGGTGTTCGATCTACGATGGAGTTGTAGTAATCGTACAGAATAATTACACAGTCATAATTATTCTTATACGGCGCAGTCGCTGCTGTTGACCTGATTTTCGGATGAGGTCTTCACTTCTCTCCTTAGAGCCTAGGGTCTAGCTTTAGGTTTCTCTTGTTTGACCCTCCTAGAGGATTAGAGGACTAGTACGGAACTCACACCATTTAGAAAATTCGAGTCACCTCGTCACTCCTTCGAGTTTCGCATGGGCGATCTCAAATCTTCGACATTCCGTTGAGTTGATTAGGATCGACACATGAAACTCGAGTCGAGTTCCTACATTAATAGGAATAGCCCCTAGGAACTCCCTTGGCGACCCCAACGCTCGATAATGCCGCGTTTTTGAGCACACATCACACCCCACACAATTTTGACTTAAATTAACTCGCCCGCCGGTAAACTCGTCCGGACGACCCCAGATGACGAAACAGACCGCGATGACACGTCCGGGACGTCGACTTTAGCTAGGAGGGACACCCATATCTCTATAGTTCGCGCGCAAGCGACTAGCACGAATATCGATGCACTTTTTTTAGTGGTGCACGGGCCCGAGCTCAGCCTAGGTTCGATTCAAGTTTGATTCAGGCCGGACACAGGCTAGACACCAGCTCACATGAATTTGAAATTTAAATTTCAAAATTCAAACGAATTATTTAATTCTTGTTTTAATTAAAATTATTCAGGTGTTAATACATTCCATTTAAGCCTCCCTGCGCATATGAAAACCATTTATTTGCCCGCCAATTGATTCGAGTAACGGCTCTCGTCCAATTCTAAAAGGAAGGATCGCGAGTCTTTCGCCCCTGCTCTCATTCGACCGCATCCCTAGCCGAAGACCCCCACTCGTCTTCTTCCTCCGCTAGTCTTCGTCCTCTGCCTTTCACGAGCTCCCGCTCATCTCCATTCGATCATTCCCCGCTCTCTCCCGTCTCCCGCACCGAAGCCGCAGAGCATCTGCTCGATCCCGTCTCCTGCTCGACGCCCTCGCCTGCTCTTCTCTTCCTCTGCTCGATCCCGCATACTCGCTCTTCTCGGCACAGAGACCCCCATTCAGCTCTGCTCGATTCGATCATCCCTTCGCTCACAGGCCCGCTCTCGAGAGATCTACTCGATTCATTCCTCTACACCGAACCCCACCTGCTTGCCTTTCTCTTCCGGACACAGAAGAAGCTCCATTCGATACCAGCCTCCAGCTCCTCTGCTCAATTCCGCTCGCCTCAGTCTCCCGATCAAAGCTCCTGCTTGCCTCCCTCGCTCGAGAAACTCCATCTTCAGAAACCCTCGTTCGACAAGACTCCTTGTCCCGAAGCCAGTTTTCTCCCGCACTCTCTCGCTCGACAGGACTCCTACCTGAAAATTTTGAGATTCGTCGGTTCAGGTCGATCTCGCTTAAACTTTTTTTTTATAGATCTTTAATTGAAGCTGTTGAATTTGTTGAAAGCTGGAAGGAAACTGTCTGAGGAATTGAATTAGTTCTGTTTATGTAGATTCAATTTGGTTTAAAGCTTTCTCATGCATTTTTTCATCTATAAGATTTGATCTCATGACGACTGAGCTTAATTTATGTTATAAACACTTCATAATTTATTTACATGCTTACATTTGTTATGTTAGTAGCTCTCCCAATAATAGAGACTGATTTTTGGAGATCTCCGAATAGTTTTTTTTTTGTATTGAATCATGTTAACCGAATTTATGCCTTGGTTAAAAAGATGCAAGTATTAGTCTGATGCACTATTTTATTCATTTGGCAACTTGATCACTGCTTCAAGGTGCTTTTATTGGTCGATCTTGAACAACTTAATCACTGTATATGGGCTGTTTGAGGTTGCCAATCACTATAGAGTGTTGTAGGAAGCTTAAAAGTCATTGTATATGTGTTGTTTGAGGCTGCCAATCACTATAGAGTGCTGTAGGAGTGCTGTGAGGTGCTAGAATTAATGACTTGGAGTGCTATAAGTGCTGTAGGAGTGCTGCGAGATGCTGTAATTAATGATTTGGAATGCTATAAGTGCTTAGTATTTTCTGTGTCATAGGTGTTGTAGGAGTGCTGAATTAATGATTTGGAGTGCTATAAGTGTTGTAGGAGTGCTGTGAGGTGCTGAAATTAATGACTTGGAGTGCTATAAGTGCTGTAGGAGTGCTGTGAGATGTTGGAATTAATGATTTGGAATGCTCTAAGCGCTGTAGAGTGTTATTCAATGCTTCTAGTTGCTGCCCAGTATCGTAGGAAGCTGTAGAACCGCTGTTCAATACTTCTAGTAACTGCCCAGTGTCGTAGGAAGCTGTAGGACCACTGTCTAATGCTTCTAGTTGCTGACCAATGTTGTAGGAAGCTGTAAGATCGCTGTCCAACGTTTCTAGTTGCTGCCTAGTGCCGTAGGAAGCTGTAGGACCGCTGTCTATCCAATGCTTCTAGTTGCTGATCAGTAGTTGCTGACCAATGTTGTAGGAAGCTGTAAGATCGCTGTCCAACGTTTCTAGTTGCTGCCTAGTGCCGTAGGAAGCTGTAGGACCGCTGTCCAATGCTTCTAATTGCTGCCCAGTGTCATAGGAATGCTGTAGAGTGCTGCTCAATGCTTCTAACCGCTGCCCGATGTTGTAGGAAGCCACTTAGGAGCTGTCTACCACGATTTGAGTTCGTAGGAAGCCACCTATGAGCTGTCTACCACGATTTGGGTTCGTAAGAAGTCATCTAGTTGCTGCCCACCACTATTTGGGTTCGTAGGAAGCCATCTAGTTGCTGCCCACCACGATTTGGGTTCGTAGGAAGCCACCTAGGAGCTGTCCACCACGATTTGGGTTCGTAGGAAACCATCTAGTTGCTGCTCACCACGATTTGGATTCATAGGAATTCATACAGGCGTCATTCGAAACTCCTAGCTGTTGTCCGGAGTCGTAGGATCACCGTACACATTTGCTAGTTGCTTACCGGAGTTGTAGGGGATCGTAGGATCACCATACTATCTCGCGATTTGGGTTCGTAGGAAGCCACCTAGGAGCTGTCCACCACGATTTGGGTTCGGAGGAAACCATTTAGTTGCTGCCCACCACGATTTGGGTTCATAGGAAGCCACCCAGGAGTTGTCCAACCCGATTTGGGTTCGTAGGAAGCCACCTAGTAGCTGTTCACCTCCGTTTGAGTCCGTAGGAAGCCACCTAGTAGCTGTCCACCATCGTTTGGAAGTCATCTAATTGCTGCCCACCTCTGTTCGGGTTCGTAGGAAGCCGCATAGGTGCTGCTGTTGGGGTTCATAGGAACCCATACAGACGTTATTCGAAATTCTTAGCTGCTGTCCGGAGTCGTAGGATCACCGTACACATTTGCTAGTTGCTTACCGGAGCCGTAGGAGGTCATAAGATCACCATACTAGCTCGCTAGGTGTAGTCAGAAGTTGTAGAAAACCTTAGGATCACCTGTTTGGAGTTCCTAGCTGTTGCTACAATTTGTTCTATTGTTTACTTTTTTCATCTTTTTTCTGCAATTTACTTAAATTCCTTGTAAATTATATTATGTTTTGTGAGTTAAACGTTCAACATGAATAACAACAACAGATACGCCACGTACGCAGGTACATTTCGCAGGTACATTTTATTTGTTTACATTTTATTTGTTTTTGTTTCTTTATTGCAATTACTCTTGCTCTAACACATTATACAAGTACTGAATACAATCTTACTTTCAAAACAAAACAAAATTTTCAAAATTAAGCAACATTTTTAAAACAAAAAAAAAAACAAAACATAATACGTTCTTTTGAATTTACGGGAGTCCATCGGGGGAGGTAACCCACGGTTGCTAACGATATCTTCCCGGTTTAAATGAGTTTCACAACTCGTTTAAATTAAGTAAGTTCAAAAGAAAATAGTGATACCAGAACGAGGGAACCGTGAGATCCTAACCGGTGTCGCTCTAATCAAATTGAACCCTCCCCAATGACAACCAAACTGAGACATTGAAACACACCTGGTACAACCTTTGAACCTTAGACTTTAGGACTGCTGCGTTGACAAGGAATTTGGAGCAACTTCGTGGGCAGCGCAGCAACTTCGTGGGCAGCGCGACTGGGCAGCGCGACAAAGAGTTTGGAGCAAACTACAAGTGGAGGTGGTCGTCATTCTACAACAGCAAAACAATTCTTCGCTAGTTAAACTTTCCTAATTTAAACAACCCATAGGGCTTCGAGGTAGCTCGCCTAACGCGACGTAATTTCTCACCCTCTTTTAGGCCCCTGTACTACCATGTTGTGTAGCGTAAATCCTAACTTGCCTTAGGTTTCGAGGTTGTCGCCCAGAACGACGTAAGACCTCTTACTCCTGCGGGCTATTTGCATATCCATTTATTATGCAAATGCAAGTCTCAAATAATAAAATTGACGAGATTCAACATTCAAATAAAATCCTCTCTAAAACACAGCCACACAGTAGGATAGTTTGGGAGGTCATTGAGGATTTCCCTCTGGATCTGTGACATCCCTTACCCTTATTTTCTTTGGGCTCTTGAAAGGATTGTTCTTACTTGAGCCATTCTCACTTATTTTTTTCGCGTCTTACCTTGAAAAGCTGAACTTTGAATTCTTGAAGACTAAAACCACTGATTATTATCGAGAGTTTTTTCAAGTGACGGGACTTGGGATGTAATTAACTATAGGGGCTTGCCGCTATAAGAAACTTGGAATCCAGGTAAAATAAACCATATTTAATCATTGTATTAAATAAGAGAATTTGTCGGTTACATATAAAAGGTCCGCAGACCAAATGTATGTCACAAATCGCTTAGTTTGCAGGATTGGGTCTATTACCGAAATCTATATTTTTCTCTTGAAATGTGTAGTATTCAGGGTGCCAGACATGATTATGCAAATTATTGGACTAATTAGATCCATTCGGTCTCATTTAAAAAAAATAAAATAAAACACTACTTTCATAATCTAAACTATATACCTTTTACCTTATAAATTAAATTAAATTTTTCACATCGAAAAGATGACCGATAACTGCCAATCCATCCTAGACAAGTGTCATGTACAGGTAATAAGAACGAATCAAACAACATTTTAAGAGAGCATCTAAATTCTGAAGATTAATTATTATGGAACATAAATGATTACACAGCAGCATATTGATTGTTCGTGCAAGAAAATTAAAACATATAAATCAAATAATCCCACCCTAAAATGGAAAAAAACAAGCCAAAAAATAATAAAACCACAGAATCAAATGTCCATAAAAAAACGTAAATATTGGACGCGAAGATCGGTGGCATCTTCACGAATATTTGCCTGCGTGTCGGATCCTTCAATAACTTCAAAGAGTTCAGATAGAACGACGTATTCGCCCTAATATCAGGATATGTATGTAGAACTCGAAGAAAGTTGTCTATGGTGCTGTCATTTGAAGGACTAAGTTGACCTCTGCATACTTCTATCAATTTATTTATTGAGCTTATGTATCCTTCCTTTTTCCTTAATACAAAGGTTGCAACATATGATTGTGACTTCCCTATCCCACGTTGCTTACGAAGCCATTTTTTTGGTCTTAACCATAACGGTACTAATAAATGAATGAAGCATGAAAGGTAATGATAAAGCTAATAAAACAAATAACATGACAAAGAAGAAAGTGCCAAGAAAAACAAAAAACTTCAACTAAAAAAATAAAAACAAAAACCGAAAAACAAAATTGGGAAACAAAAACATGAAATCACCCCCATCACATCTCTATCACAACCCCCACATAGCCTCAACACAATCTCCAGAGAGCCATCACAACCAACCATCATCACAGCCATATCCACAAGGGCCCTTCCAACAAGAGCCCTTTCACCCCACACAACCACACCCAAGTTCAACCACAATACACAACAACACCCTAGCTCGAAGATGTACTGCAGGCACCACAGCAGGACAACCCCAAAACCAGTTGCAGAGAAGAAAATACCAAAAGAAAACCATGCCACCTCTGTGAAACAGAAAGAAACAACAATACCAAACAAAGACCCGCACCCCCATCAAAAAAACAACAGTAGCACAGGCTGCAAGAAACCAACAACAAAAAGGAAAGCCCCTTCATATTATAAAATAAAATTGAAGCAATGAATTCTAGGAGAAGGCCTATCCGACATGACCACATATAACAACCTCCACAATTCTAGAGAGGAGGTTTGAGCCCATCAGTAGTTAGTAAAGTCAGTCATGGCCAACCAAAGGGCAAGCCTAACCCCCTTATTATAAATAAAACTTCTCTCCATATTAGTGTTCCAAGTCTTATGCCAAATTGATGAAACAAAACGACTCAATAAGCTGAAAATGAGGTAAAAGTGCAACAATAGTAACCTCAAAAATCAAATACCCATGCTCAAAGTAGCAGAACTACCCCAATTCAGGCAACAATATACAAGCATCATAAAAGAAAACCCTGTCCTAACAGTGAGTGAAAAGAATCAGTGCATCATAACAGATAAGACATATCCAAAATGTCCCCACCAATTACACTCCTCAACTCCACAACCACAACACACACAACCACAACAACCACATGTTCTTGAGACGAAAAAGTAATAAGTTAACACAATGATCACCGCCAACAAAGGTACCAAGAGGTTCATACAAGATGGAAAACAAGAGAATGAAGCATCATTTAAATTTTTCTCTAATGCAACTAGCTGTAATTCTCTATCACAAGCATCATTAAAATTCGAAGTGTCAATTCTAGCTACCATTTAGCATCTACTGGTGATGCATCAATATATCAAAAAACTTTGCGAAGGCCACCAACCACAAGATCTCCTCAACAGCTACTCAGAAATCCGATAATTCAAAAATGATACATATAGATTCCAATCATATAGAAGATGGAAGCTTTCTAAATCCTTAGCTAAAGTATCATATGAAGTTCCCTCAGCTTATCAGATCAACAGTTTGAAATCCATTTAGAATATCGCAAAAAACAAATCACAAATTTCAAATAGATAAAAAATCACACAAGGAAAGCCAAAAATCTCGGGCAATAATATGTAAAATCTCGCAAAAAATTTCAACACAGAGAGCAAAAAATAGCATGTGGAAAGCCACGATTCCATTGACAACCGCATGATTACACAGAGCCAAAAATTTCAGGAACTTACAGAGAAACATAACCGAAGCACCGAGTGAGAAGGGAGAGGAGAAGGGCAATGCTAAGGGCGAGAGGGGCGCGGGTGAGGGAGATCGATCGCAGAGCTAGGGCAAGGAGAGGGATGCAGAATTGAGATCGAAAGGGCAGCGGGGTAATAATCTGTAATGAAACACGCGTCGCGGGGTCAATACTGCTACCACGTTCATTTGAAAATAACTCGCGTCTCGCCCGCGTGTTTTCGATTCCGCCCATTGAACACAATTACCAAATAATCCTTCAGCGTTTTGAAAACGCGATACATATAAATAAGCTGCTCCAAATGGATCCTTAGTATGAGATTTATGACTGTTATCTTTGTTGTAAAAGGCGTTTACGGGGCATACGCTCTAGCACTCGGAGCGCAATTTGTGCCTCATGGGGCGTACTCGCCATCTATTAATCAAATACAAAGGAAAAAAAAGGCCCTAATTCTTCATACTTACTCAATCCACTCTGATTTAAGATCTTCCACGCAGTCGATCTCCCGCATCCTTTGCTTCCTCCCGCACGCAGAGTCACAAAATTACCCACCGACGTTTGCTTCGTTCCTTCCGCAGCAGGTGATCGCTCCGTCTACTTCGTTCCGAACGAAGGAGCATTTGCTTCATTTGCTTCAACGTGCACGCAGGTGATCCTGCCTTGAGGCTTTTGCTTCGTCCCTCTCGGCTTCTTCACGCAGAGGTGATCCTCCCAGCTTCCTCTCTAGCAGACTAGTAGATCATGCTCGCATCCTCAGCCGCAGTTTTTTCTTTCTTGCATCCGCGCTCTCCCGCAGGCTCAGCCTGATTCATTTGGTTAGAGGTTTATACTGTTTTATATTTTTTATTAGTTCAGTAATTTCACTGTAGCTACAATAAACCACAAAATTTTTTTTCCATATTTGTAATTTGCTATTGGTAGATTTTAATTTTTTTTTATTATGCACAAATAGTTTATTTTTTTCTCTTAATATTTATATTTCTTTTTTTTTTTATACTGTGAGATTTACGCCTCGCCTCATAACAACTAAAATCCCCTGCCCAATGCTCATGCCTTTTAAAATATTGCTGGTTATTAACATTACATTCACCGTTACCTTTTCTCAAATTGGCTTTTGATTGTTAAGGGACTTTTTATGTCGCATCATTTTTGGAGACTTTCTTGCAGTCCTTTGAGTTACACTATGGTTGACAGTAAAGCTGAACTTTTGGGTTAGTTTTGCTTCCAAGTAGAGAAATTATTGTTTATATAATTTTTTTTGTGACGATGAACATGGATCTTTACTCTTTATGTTGAAGGATCTTAGTGAAGGCACATTTATGACTTTTTATTTCTATTTTTTTATTTTTATGAGCAGGCAGATACTACAGAAACTGCAAATGACTTTGTTGGTTCTAAGGCACCAGAATTGGCAGGTCTGTTTTGGAGAATTTACTCATCTCGTTTGATACACATTCAAACTGTCATGTATATTTAATCATATATTATTTTGTTCAATTTGATAGAGCATGATGTGTCCTTCACATTGAACCTTTTACCAAATGGATACTTCATTGGAAAGCCATCCGAGGTATGCTTACAAATCGATATTTACTAACCTCTTAGCAAAATTTTATCTTGCTCTCTACATTTCTAGATATATTGAATGGAGAATATATAATATTTCTATGAGCAAGATCTTAATGCAGATAGGCTTTTTTCAGGTGGGAAATTTTCAGCCTTTGCTGCAAGATGTGAAGTCACTGCATCCATATGATAGGGCTTCAAAACCTCTTTTTACTGTGAGTTTCAAGAGTAAACATATGATCCCCTACTTAATGTGCATCTAGTTATCCTATAACTCTTGAAACCATTGCTGTATTTTTTTTGAACGTACCAGTTTAAGCTCATATTTTTTAATTCACGGAACAAAGAAGAAACAAATCTCTTTCTATTTAATTTGATTCGTCCCACTGCTGAAATTTTCATAGAAATTCAAAGTCACCATTTTTCTCTATATGAGAATAGTGTACCGAAAGTTTGTTTTTTGTTGTTGTTTTTAATCTCTCAACAGGTATTAATGGTTGTTTTCTCAGTTAGTGTTCTTAAATTGGCTCTCTTAATAGGAATATGTGGTTTTTTTTGCTGTCAAGTGTTTTTTTTTATATATTTGTTTATGTATATCTCTCAACTGGAAATCATGGCCAAGTTGCACTAATAAATCCAGCTCATAATAGTTACTTTAAGGCTAATATTTTGACGTATTACTGTATGTGGTGGCATATTAATAAGATCTAAATGTCTGCTATCATCGAAAATGCAAGTTAGGTGCAATGAGGCTAGCGCATTAGCAAAATTGGTCACTTTTTTTTTTGTACTTGTAGTAATTTTGAGTTTGATATTAGAGCTTCAGGTTTTGTCAACATGTTGGTCGAAAGTTGAATTCAATATCAGTTACTTTGACAATTCAGGTTTAATTATTAAATAAACAATGTTAATTGTATGATAATATTATTTAATATGGTTAAAACACATTTTAAGAAATTGAAAATCATTTATTTTTATATATGTTAAATCGAAATGGATTCAATTATAATGATGAATTAAATCAGCTGTGTCAGTATTGGGAGAAGACAAGGAAATAATCATGATAAATATTGCAGGGTGTCTAATAACGAGGTTTATGGAAATCATATGTGCAAAAATTTTTAATTAGATGATGGCATAACCAAAAAGATTAAAATTGAAGTGTTTATTTTTGAATGTAAATTTGCTGCTAATATTTTTCTGACTTAGTAATGGATTTCACCAATTGACAAGCTATATGTAATAAAGTACAAGTGAATTTGCAAAGTTGAAATTAAAATATTCCGAAAGAATATGAGAAATAAGAAGAAAGGTTTGGAAGAGAAGTATTTTCTGCATTGTCTAAAATAGAGGGATGTTAAAGACGCTGATGTTCTGCTTTAGATTCTTATTTTGCTTGATGATATGAAAGAATTGCTATTTGATTTTCAAGGCATTTACCTTTGATGTGCTTCCTAAAAAAATATTAATATCACTATATAATGAATCCAACTGTATATGAAAAGCTTAAGAGATTAATTCATAATTTGTTGAAAGGTGGTGTATGAGGGAGCATAGGAATTTCTTTTGCTGTTTCAGGATTGCTTACACTTATGAATAATGGAATTTGGTGTATTTGTTGAAGTAATAGAGCATCAATAAAATTGCTATAAAATGGTTTTATAATATCTCATTTGGTTGAGACGTTTGATTTGATTAATTTTTTGTGAGATTTTCTAAAATTGATTTGAGAAGTAACTATCATCAAGTGAGGATGAGAGAATGCGATGAATATCAAATTGCTTTCATGATAGAGGATGAATTATATGAATCCTTTATGACATCTTTTGGATCAATTAATGAACATAGTACCGAATATTCATGATATTTAGAGTTTTTATTATTAGATTATATTTTTTGGGAAATGATTCATTATATAGTTTGTTGGCCGTGCCTTTATTGTAATCACAGAGAGACTTATCAATTCATACATGCTTAAATTATCTTATTCTAATAAGTTATCTGCGATTTCTTGTGATACCTATAGTGTAGATATTGGTGTAGTGCTAAGCAAAATGGGACAATCCTATTGCATTCTTTAGTGAGATTTTAATGATGCAAAATCTGAATAATAAAACCAAGACAGGGAGTTACGCTGTTTAAAATCTTCATTACTTGGGTATTACTTGGTTAAATAATTTATGCTTTATCACCTAGAATTAATGGACAAACTGAGGTATAAAATAATAATTTAATTTTTTTGTTTTGTTGTCTGTCAAAATGACACGACGCGACCCTAAACCGGGAGCTTTGAATTACCAAGGTGAAAACTATGAGTCGGGCGGAGAAAAATTATATAGCAGTTTCATTTCATAATTAAAATGGAATTCCAAAAAAAAAAATCATTCTATTTATAAAATTTAAAGTTACAACCTGTTCACATAGATTTTTAAATATTTAAAGCTAACAAAATAAAAACTAATATATAATAACTATCAGCCAACACTCATCGGCATCTGTACACACTCTCTTTGATTCATTTAACATAAAAACTAATTTTCCTCTAAAATGTTAATAATCGAAGGTCTTAGACTATGTAGGATTCATTTAACTTGAAAACTAGTTTTCCCGTAAAATGTTAACAACTTAGTGGACAAATATTTTTAAATTATAATAATTCATTTTTTAAAACTATTTTGTAGAAGTGCAACAAACAGTGAATGACAATATGTAGTAAAAGACCAATAAAAAAATAACATTATATTTTAATTTATTTCTGTTACACATTTTATTATTGGGAGTCACTGTCTAAATGTATACTTTTAAAAAAATATGTTTAATATTTTCCAAACCATCATAAATGTTAACAAATATTTTTTTTTCTATTTTTCATTTTCTTTTTCGTGTATGGGTGCATTGCATTCCCCTTCTAGTACCATCAAGGGTGACTTCATATGCATGCATATATCTTATTTTTATTCTTTTATTGCATAGAACATTAAAAAAAATGAACTTTTAAATATTAAAAGAAAGACTGAAAACAATAAATACAGATGTAATTGCTTTAAAAATAAATAAAACTATTATAAAATAAAAACATTTTTACTCACATGTGCAGTCTATAGTCTGAAGTTTGTTATTCTTTTTCTCGAGTGAAACTAGATTTTTGGTTGCACTATAGGAGCAATTTGAATTTAATCAGTTTCTATTGTTTATCATTTCTAATGTAAATATATATATTCTTCACTTATATTCTAAATCTAAATAAATTTGCCACCTTTCATAAATGTCAAGTTATTTAATATATTAGTATAATTATAAAAGGATGTATCAGACACGTTTAGGTTAGAACTAACTTAATTATATTTTAATTTTTTGGGTTATTAACTTTTAATGTAACTTAAAGTTAATTATTTAATAAGTTATAGATTAAGTAATAAAATGGTCAATTTTTAAGGCCGGGGACAAGGGTGAGGAAGAGTTAACTAAACTATTGAACGGAGCGGTCCGATCATCAACATTGACTTGGAAGACAACTTTGAGGAAGAAGAAACAAAGAAGACTGCAATGACGGTGCATTAGAAAAAACCTTAGCTAGAGATCTCTCTGGAGGACACAGATCAATGTACGAAAGGATCAACCACTATGTACAAGCCATGACCATAACCCCAATTCATCCTCATAAAGTCAAGGGTTTGAAGGTCAAGGAAATACAAAGTGCAGGCATGAAATCAATAAAATTTTATCGATGTTCTTCTTCTTCTAATCCTTAAAGCATTGCAAAATTAGAAGATGAAACTTCAAATGAATTAATGGAATTATCTTTTGGCTACTACTTTTCATATGTTCAAAAACTTTTTTAGCATGGTTCAGTGCCTGGTCAGTTATCGAAAGAAAGGTTACGCATCTTCGAGGAATTATGGAACTCTAAAAATTGGAATTTTATCTCGAAAGAGGGGGTTGGATTCAACATAGTAGGGCTGATCAATGATATAAAATTTTGCTTGATTGTTACTAGCGAAGCAGAAGACGAGTTCCTTGAAGCCGAATAAAATTTAGAAGACTCTCAGATTGAGGATGCTCCGCCAGACTTTGAAGAAGAGATCAAGTCAACCGTTGATGAATTATGGGAAGTCAATCTAGGGACTAAAGATGACCCTAGCCTACTTTCATCAGCTCATTATTAGACGACAGAGAATCTTCAGTGCTAATCAAGGTTGTATCAGACACATTTGGGTTAGGAATAACTAATTAACACAAAATAAAATCTTGCTTTTCTTTGTTCTCCTCGACTTTGTACTAAAACATAATTTCACAACATTCAGAATTTTAGTCTTAAGTTTATAAATTTTCTTCATTTCTATTTCATTATTTATTAAACATAAAAACTTTAACTTTCAGTTTCGATGCTATTATCAAAATGACTTAGAACTCGCATTAATTCCTCATTCACCTTTTTTATTTTTGCGAACCGAGGATGCAGAGGCTTGGTAGCGCCTTCATGCATGCATGGAAAATGCTTCAATGTGTACACCTTACTTCCAAATCCTGTATAAGCTTGATCGAATGCTTCACACACGTGGAAATGGCTACTGCGGGCCGCTTGATCCTACCTCCTCCTTTTGATTAGTTAGGGCACCAAAAGCCTTAATTGGAACTCATGAGACTTTGGTTTCGTCTTTCTTCCTTTTTTCGCTTGCACGACTGATGGATCGTCGACGACACAAGAGGTAGGCTGCCGTTTGAGCCCTCCAAGTGCTCGATTGAGTGTCTCTAGATCATCGAATAGGGTTTCTTTGGCATTTCCATCCTTCTTCCTCCTTTTGCTCGGTTCACTCAGTCATAGGCGTAGGAAGTTTTGGTCGAACACTCTTGCAGCTCTATTGTAACCTCCTCTTATTCCTTTATCTTCTTTTTCTTCTTCCTTCTCTTTGACTGGGGCACAACCCCTTCTCTTGCTCTCACTTTCTCTATCTCTTTTGCGCACTTTCTTCCACCTCTCTTGTGCAATGGGTTCAGATGCACTAGGGAACAACCTCGACTTAATTCTCCCATGGGCGGTGGGATTCAATTCGAACGACACTTGCTTCGTAGATATCGTAACATGTGAAATCTTTTTTTTATCCAAGTTAATTTTATTAAAATTTTAATAGATTATTATTACACAAAATAACATGCGTTTGATTGGAATGTGATGTTTCTTTTAGCTGAGTATTCAATTCATCTATCATTATGTCCACTGATATTAGTCTATTTAAGATTGCTATATTTCAACCTAGCTTATATAACTTGTTGAATTTCCTATGCGTGATTTACATGAGGACATTTATAGAAAGTGGGCTACTAACTACAACATCTATAAACCTTCCGTTCATGTAAACATGAGATTTATAGAGTTTAAGCCAAAGGATATAGTACGGTGCATTTAAATTTAGAAATAGTTGCATTTTAGGAAGTTGAGAAATAAATGTGAAAAAACCAAAGCACTTTACAACTAATCCCCACAAACCACAAATTCTAGGGTTAATCTAGTTTTCAATGTGTGATATTATTTTATGAACCCCAATCTGTTCTTTGAAATCTTATTTTTTTTTTAATTTCCTATTGTGATTTCGCATCTAACACTGTTAGATAATTTGTTCTTGAATCTATTTTGGTTGGTGATATTGTGTCCACTGTTGATGGTGAATTATAGAGATATCTTGTGCATTGAAGTGATAGACAATGTAAAATTTATGACTGATATGCTTTGTGACTATTGGATGCTAACTTTTTTGAAGTTGAATTCTTTCAAGCCTAGTATATTTGATCGAAATTTCAATGTCAACAATTGTTGTAGCAAATTAGCAAAATTATTTTTTTTTCTTTGAAAATTTATAATTTTTGTTTCTTAGTTTATACCTTAATTTGGCTTGACCACCCATCTCTTTAGACAGTTTTGTGATGCTGTCTATATGGTTTCGATGCATTCTTATAGGATGCATTCTTATAATTTTTTTGATTCCTTAGTTTGGTTGATGTGTAGTTGGGTCGGCCACTAGGTTATTAGGTCACTGGTTTGCAAGAGAGCTCACTTATTAATTTGAGTAGTGTTCATGGGTTTAGTATTATCCTAATTTTATTCTCTGATTTCCTTGATATACAGTTTTGATCTTTGTAGTCTTTTTGTTTCGTGCCAACAAACATTCTGGGCTCTATAGCCTTTTTCATTCCTTGCTAGCAAATGGCTGTATGGATTAAAATTTTAGGGAAATTATGGTTTTTTTTGGGTTGATCCATTCTGCAGCTGAACTTGTTCACCCTTTTGTGATTTTTAGAATTGAGAGGCACCCAAAAAGAAAAATGAAGATAAAGATAATTGATTTGGGGCATGTATGACACTAGCTTTTATTAAATAAAGCTTTATATTCTAGTTTTAGTCTCATTTGCCTCATATTATGTGATCCTTTGAGCGGGGTCTAAGTGCGACAACCTCGTTCCTGTGGATTTCACTTTTTTTGCTTCAACAATCTGAATCATTCTCATAGTGGTGATCTATTTCCAAAATAATTTTTCCTTTTAATTATTATGCTAGTGGATTTGCAAGCGCTATGTGATTTTGGTCAAGGTTGAATGTTTTATTTTAGCTGCCTTGTAAAAATTCAAGTGCACTTTGAACTTCTTGTGGTTCTAATTTTTTTATGTGATTTCTTCATATTTAATTAATCATTGTTTTGTTTATTTTGTTTAAATTATCATTTTTTAGTTTCCACTACTTTTTTTTAAATATTTAGTAGTCTTGATTTTTGAATCCTAATGTTCTTTGTGCGACCCTACATTAATTGCAGTGCCATAGTTGCATGTGGAATGCTAGACTTATATATTGGATTATCAGCTTTGGCAATCTCATTTTTGGCGGGGCCAGCTGCTGCCATTTAATAACAGCACCTATACTGTTTATTCCTAATGTCATAACTGCCGCTAAAATCTTAAGAAAATCTTTGAGCACTATTAACCATGAAACTGTAGGTGGATATTAAATGTAATATCAATTTGATGACACTTCAAATATTGAAAGGGGTTCAAATACAACTAGATGCCGCATATCGACTGATGCTGGGCATCCCCAGATACAACAAATGCTGCGACCTTTGCCCCAAAGCGATTCGGTCCAGCCAAAGGAGGGATTGATGGGTCCTTCCAGGCAAGGGTTTCCCTCCTATTTGGAGTGGGGTCCACTTTTCTCTACTCTTGGTTTATAAGTATATTGTTTATATGTTATAGAGCAGTTTTCTTGTGTTTTTCGTCCGAACAGTTGTCGGCGTCTAGCTTTTCTCTTTTAGGACTGTATTTGACGTCAAGTGGTGCTTCTGCTGTAACTCATCTGAGGTGGTGATTATTCTCGACCCTCCCACATCCTCCACAACCTTCCCTTTGCAGCCACCGTCATTCTACTCATTTTAGCCACCTCATTGATTTCCTGCAGTCGTCAACCACCCAATTTCCTCCCATATTGTTGCTTCCTATAGCCTTGCCGTCAGCCTCCCTTTTCTTGCTTCGGTCTAGCTGCCAGTCACCTCCCCTTCTTGCTGCAACCCAGCCACCGACCATCTCCCTTTTTTGTTACTGCCCTTCCGCTAGCCTTCTTTTTCCTTTTCATAGCCTAGTCGCCAACCATCTCCTTCCTTGCTCCAGCCCCGCCGCCAGCCACCTCCCTACCATGTTGCTGCCTTCTCATTCCAACCATCCCATTTTCACAACTGCATCAACCCAACCACAACCTTCTTACCCTCCTCGACCTAAGACCTAATTTGGCATTTGTGTTGTGTCTTTTGTTATTTCATATTTATGTGCGTATTTATTGTAAGCCCTATTTGAGTTTAGTAATAAAAGTGCAATTCCTGCTATTTGATTAAATCTGGCCTCATCTTTCCTTACTTTCGCCAGTTTACGCATGACTGCAAGCACTAGTCACACTCATACAATTCATTTACATGAGCAAATATTATGTTAAAATCTTATATAGTTTCATTAGTTAAAACGTGATTGCAAAATTTTTTATATAGAATGCGTAAATAGTCATCTTCATCTAAAAGTAATCAAACATTTATAAATTTATATCCTATTTTCATTTATTAAGCACATGCCGGTATTATTATTTTTTTAAGGCGGTGCTTGGCTGCAACTCAGATTCACGCGAGCCACGACGTAATAAATCTGCATCGCATTCGGATTTACTAATGGTCTGTTTGGTGCGTTAGTGCGGCGGTTTGCAGTTTTGACTGTTTGGGTAAATTATGTTTTACATATCAGACCTGGCTAGGTGTGATTGCAGCTTTCTGGCTGCGGTCTGACTTTTAAAAAGAAATAAATTGTAATTGCCATCACAACTTTTTGAATAACACATTATTTTTTAGCAGTTTCACAACTGCTTTTTAATAAATTGCACCTGCCCCAAACAGACCCTAAATCCGGATTTACTTCGTAAAAGAAACGGAACATGAGAAAAAAAAGTCGAATGCGAGAAAATTTGATTTAATGAAACGTTGGATTTAATTTTCATTTTTTTTTGGTGTTTAGCTGGATTTAAGTTAAATCTATGATTAAATCCTATAAATAGCATGCTACCAAACACCACCTTAATTCTGTGGCAGTATATAATATAAAATAGATTTGTTTTTTCCCCGTAATTTTAAAACCTAATATGCCAAATGGAGTTGTTTTAACTCTTTAGAAGTGTTTTTGCTTTTTTTCTAGCTGGTTCTTTGGTTTGTGTTAGTCACCAAGCCTATACATACGTATCCAGGGAAGACATAGGAAAAGTTTGTCACTCGTGGTTGTGTAGCTCTGATCTTGCTCTATTACATTGAATTCTTTTGTAATCTTATTCATTATTTTATAGTGACTGGTAATACGCGATGTACTTTTTAGAGAGCTGCAGGCAGAAAGTCACACCCTATGATATTCTGCTATTGCACCTTTTACTATAAAATTGACTTCTTGTTGGCATGCACCGTTTGTTGGACGGTTCTTTTATCATTATGCATAAATTAGAAATTTCTCGATTACTTTTATGTGAGGATAGTTATTTTTATCTATACTTACCGTCTATTTGAATTTGAATCACTTCTTGTAGGCAATCGAGACAGGATGGCTTCCGGGAGATATTTTGGATGATTTACCCTGCAAATATATCAATGGGGCTGTCATCTGTGAGGTCAGTGAGCTATTTGAACCCACAAAAATTTGAATCGGCCATTTAGAAAGGGCTTATGCACTTCAGAACTTTGTATTACCTTTTTTCCAGCCTTTATACTTAGAAATATAAATTTGATTTAACTTTTTTCTGGGCATTTTCCAATCTTTTGTGGCATTTTTTGGCTTCAGACTCTTTGTAGGCCTGGGTAACTTTTGTTATTGGGATTGCACATTTGAATGATTTGTTTTTAGCGTCCATAATGGTTTTTAAATTCCTGCTAATATTCAAATCTTAACAGGAGGATGTACCTTGGTCTTACTGGACATCTACAGGAGGATGTACCTTGGTGTATGGTTTTTGCTGTTGATATCCTTTTCGTGGATAAGACGAGAGAAAAAGCCCAGGAAAAACTTGAAACATGGAGGTCTACATTGGAGTCTAAAGTCCTTCATTTAAGTAGAACTAAAACTGAATACATGGAATGTAATTTTAGTAGTAGTAGCTCATTGACAGAAGTGTGACTTTGGGTGATCAAATTATTAAAAGGTGTGAACGATTTAGATATCTTGGGTCCGTTGTTTAAAGCGATGGTGATATAGATGGGGATGTTAATAGTAGAATTCCAGTTGGTTGGTTGAAGTGGAGGAATGCATTGGGCCTTTTGTGTGATAGAAAAGTACCGCTTAGACTGAAAGGAAAATTTTATAAGACGATGGTGAGACCTGCAATGCTCTATGGTGCTGAATGTTGGCCTTTAAAAGAGAAGCATAATAATAAGTTAAATGTTGCTGAGATGAGAATGATTAAGTGGATGAGTGGCTTTACACTTAGAGACAATGCGAAATGAATATATCCGTGATAGGGTTGGTGCAGCTCCTTTGACAGACAAAAATAGAGAAAGTCGTCTTAGATGATTTAGTCACATCAAACGTTGACCATCTGATGATCCGATTAGGAGAGTAGATGTTTTAGATTTGACTTATGTTAAGAAAGACAGAGGTAGACCTAGGAAGACTGGGGCTTATTGTATAAAAAAATGATCTTAATTCTTAGAACTAAATAAAAATATGACACTAAATCGGACGCAATACTAAATCAAATCGGACGCAATGGAGAAAAAGGATTCATGTAGCCGACCCCATGTAGTGGGATTAAGGCTTTGTTGTTGTTGTTGTATTCAAATCTTAACATGTTTTACAGATTTGCCCACTTGTAAATATGCCAGCTGCCTTTTATTTTAACTTAATGAGTTAGGCACAAGCATTTTGACTTTTTATTTAAAAGGAATAACTTGAAGAGGCGTACTTCTAAATAAAAATTTTCACCAATTTTGGAGAATGTGAATGTTGTGGGGATGTTTTATTTGCATTCTTGCTTTGGGCAAACCATTTAGTAGGAAGTTTATTTGGGCAAACCATTGAGCAGGAGCCGCATATTGAGGTAGGTTCCTGCAATGCAACTCTTGAGTCCTTACATTTGAAGTTATCTCCTTTCACTTTTGGTGCCTAACATGCGGGGTTGAATAACAAGTATGTGAGAACTCAATTTTGGGATGAAATCTGTGGTAGGATGTGCCACTCTCACTAGCGACCACCTAGCATAGACAGCTTCTTCAGTGACAGGACCTGGATCTCATTGAAGAATTTTCATCTCTCTCAAGCTCCTAGGACACATTTAAAAGCTGAGGTTAATTCGTCCTATCCAGACGTCTGTTGATGGGCACCCTGCCGAGTTGAATCTAGCATCTGAAATACTCCACGTAATATCCCAAGTATGATACAAAATGAATCCTCTTCGATCATGCTGGACCTCTCTCCGTAGGGGCAACTCAGGGAGGGGTCTATACATTTGAAAAATCTGCAATGTTCTGATCTTTTGTGGCCTTTTATCTATCGTCGGCTCCTCAAACTGATGCCTTTTTTGGATATTCCAAGTCAGTCTGGCTGATGTTCCTCTCAAAGTTTGTAAAAGGCATCATAATCTCATACATTGTTGGATTGCCCATTACCTCAAAGTCACTAATCTCTAGAGAAGAGACTGTTGCCTCAGTTGGTATCTCTATCTCATGGTCAACTGGAATTGGTGGCGTCTCTTCTTTGTTGGCCACCAGTGGAGAATCCTCTCTGTCGTCTTCATCTTCTTCCGGACTAAACGTGCCATTGCCTAATTTTTTAACAACACCTGCTTAGTGAAATATATCTCTTTCTTGGTTGTGCATCTGATTCCACATGCCCAAATTCATGGCACTTGCCACTTTTTTTGGCTATGACAGACTTCCGGATTGGTTTCGCTAGCTAGTATCCAGAGGGGTCGCTTGGTGTTGCGGTTTCTCCATTTTGGAAGCTAGAATCTGCAAATTTTGGCGGTACTAAGTTGGGAGGAATTGACGTTGTATTTCCTGATTCATCTTTATATTTTCTCGTTCCCTATTCGGCCTTTCGGATCACGGACAGTAGCCTCCCATTGGGTTTCATCTTCCATGTCCGTAATCCACTGCTGAAATTGGCGGATCTCTCTTCGTATCTCCTCCCGTGAAGGCTTGGGTATGTATCTAAATGATGACATGGTTGGGGATTAAGGAATAGGAAAGAAGAGTTTGGGTGGGATTTGGGTTTAGGTTATGGAAAAGATATTTGGTGGTAGGAAAAAATTTTGGTTTATGGAGGATGCTAGGGAACCCTAGAATAATACTAGGATTGGGCTAGCTCTGATACCAAATGATACCGGAGAAAAAGACCCAAACTACAAGAACAATTTTTAATAGAGAAATAGGATTCCAACATACACAAATTGAAAATAACATCATCAACACATAAAACAACACAACATACACCTTGAGAGTGCATTTCAAGGGCGGTGGAGGTTACTAAATGGATCAGGGTGGCTAGCGAGGGTGGTGGCAGTGAAGGCAATATGAGAAAACTGCAGGAACAACTGGAGGACTGGCTGTCCAGTGCAACTACAACAATAATTTAGGGCAGAAACGGCAGGAACAACAAATGTTAGTTTTCCCGGGGCACCGACAACAAGGCTGGGTGGGTTGGCAGCAAAGTAGCAAAGATGCTGGCGGAATGGGGTGGCGGGAAGGTGCTGGACAACAAGGTAAACTGTTGCAAACAGAAACAAGGAATATACAATAACCGCTGGGAGAGGGATATAAGCCGGAGCACCACCTTAACTGTTGGATATAACCCTCGAGGGGGAAGAAAACTCCACTCAAAAAACCTGAAAGAAGACTACATCAAAAGCTAACCCTAAACTTAGAAATAAGCATATAAATAGACTCCAAACAAGAAAGAACAAAAAAGGAAGGAGGGTTGGCGGCATGACCGCCCTTCCTAAAATTCTCCTCGATCGAACGGGACACAAAAAGTGCATAGAGAGAGGTCCGAGAGGTCGCTCGCCCCGTCAGGGATCTTGCTTGGGATGATCGGATCAGGATTCATTTGGGCCAGTCTTCAACAGACAGGCCGAGGTTAGTGCTAGAAATCCCTCTCCCGCATCCACTCGGGGAAGCTCCACGTCACCACACAAACTTTTGTCTCCAAATTTTGCATCGATGACTTAAATGACCTAAGACCCTTACTGCTCGAAATAGTTTTTGGCGCTAGAGTGCCAGTCCACGTCAAATATCCAAGCGCTCAGTCTAGGGAGCGATCCGGCTTGGCTGCGTCTATCTTGGTGTCACTTTTTCGGATGCTATGTTTTAGGAACGATCCAAGCAGGTTTGCACTTCTTTTAGGTACTGGATTTTCTTGCGCTCTGTTCTTGGAGTGTTGTTGGCATTGGATCGCTCATACCGGTGCTGGGTCGCCCAGTGCAAGTGCTGAGTTCGATTTTTCTTTTACACAATCAATCTCTATACTTTGCAATCTCCCATTTGGAGACTGATTGCAATCACATATCCTCCAAACTTACCATTTTCATAGCTGTGTGCTGTGATGTGACTCACCTCCAATCTCAACCTTCCTGAACTCTAATTGAAGCTAACTATAACTTCACTTTCTCACCTGTAACCACCTTAGTCAACATATCTGCAGGATTCTGAGTTGTATGTATATTCTCTAAAGATAACTTATTGTCTTCTAGGAGTGAATAATTAAAGTGATATCTCAGTTGAATGTGTTTGGTCCTCACATGAAAAATGATGTTTTTAGCTAGATGAATAATACTCATGTTATCATTATGAAACATTCCAATCAGTTGCTTCTTGCCCAATTCTGCCATAAAACTTTGAAACCAAATCATTTCATTGCTAGCTTCACTGTTAGCAATATACTCCACTTTTGTAGTTGAAAGTACAATAATTTTTTGTAGCCTATAGACCCAACTCACTATTGTGTTCCCCAAATTGAAGATATAACTTATACTTTTTTTTATCATCAATATCTCTTGTTAAATCTGAATCTACATATCCTTGTAGATTAATTCCCGCCTTGTTGACTCTTCTCAAGTATCAGAGAATTCACTTCCCCGCTTCTTAATGCTGTTTTGCGGGATTACTCATATATTTCCTGAGGACTCTCACTGCATGTAATAATATCATTGCATACATCAAAATTTTAACTACTGAAGCATATACAATTATTTCCATGTGTTTGATCTGTTTCAGACTTCAACGATTGTTTCTTAAATAGCTTGAAGTGACCACCTAAGAGGGTGCAAATTTGCTTAACCTCACTGATGTTGAGCCTTTGTAGTATCTTCTGAACATATTTTGCCTGAGACAACTTCAAAGTACCTTCTCTCCTGTTCCCACTGATTCTCATTTCGAGAATCATCTTAACTGTACCTAAATTCTTCATCTCAAACTCTCTTGATAATTGTTTCTTCAAGTCTTCGATTTCCTCCATATTTGCTCCTGCTATCAACATGTCGTCCACATATAATAGAAGCACGATATAATAATTATCAAATTTTTTGTTGAAGCAACAACGATCTACTTGACAATTGATATAACCATTGTTTGCTTTAAATATGTTAAACCTCCTGTATCACTTTCTTGGCGCCTGCTTCAAACCATAAATACTTTTTTTCAATACATAAACCATGCCTTCTTTCATGGAACTTTATTTCCTTGTGGTTGCACCATATACAACTCTTCTTCAAAGTCACCATGCAAGAAAGATGTGTTCATATCTTTTTCTCTAGATGTAGATTTTTCCTTACTACTAAGCTCAACACAATTGTGATAGTTGTTATGTTCACTATTGGAGAAAATATCTCTTAGTAGTCTACTCTTTCCTTTTGCGGAAGCTCCACAACAAACCTTGTAGCGCTTGTTATCATCTGACTCTTTTTTTAGCCTGCAGACACACTTATTGTGTAATGCCTTTTGCCATCTAATAGTTATGGTAAATATCATGTTTGATTTGACTTCAATGACCACATCTCGTTATTCATGACAAACTCTCACTCCTTTGATTCTCCAACTCACTTTGATTCACCATTATCAGTTAATAAAAGATTGTACAAATGAGAATATATTTGTATCGATTGTGTGACTGCTAACCTTGTGACTTTAGCAGCAGGTGACTGAGAAACTTCACGTGCTTTACTAGATTGAGCACCTATCCTTTTTTCATTTTTCTTATCACCAATATCTTCCATCTTTATATATTTGGAGGGTTATTCAGAAGTAATTGATGAACAATCTTTAATTTTGCTACCTTCCCTATACATTTTTATTTCATTGAAAATAATATCCCCACTTCTATTGAATTTTTTATTTCGATAATCTCAGAATTTCTACCCAAATTCATCTAAGCTATACCCAATAAAAGTGCACCTGGTTGATTTCGAATCGAGTTTATTTATGGATCTTGCATCAACATGAATATATGATAAACAACCGAATACTCTCAGTGAGATAGATTTACCACATTGCCACTTTAGGTTTTTTTAGGTAAGACATCATTTAGAGGCACTGACGTATTACGATTTATCAAATAAATTACATCGTTCAGTGCTTCTACCTGTAACCATTTTGACAAGCTTGCATGTAACCTTATATCTTTGGCATGCTTTGTGATGTTTCTATTCATGCACTTAGGCACACTATTCTGCTATGGTGTCATTGGAACAATGAACTTATGCATGATTCTTTCTGATGCACAATGACTCTTGAACCTTTGATTACGGTACTCGCCACCATTATCTGATCCAAGACATTTCAACCTCAAACTTATCTCATTCTCAATCATGACTTTTCACTTCTTGCACCTCCAATATATCATATTTTTGTTTTAATAAGTATGCTCATACATTTCTTATATGATCATCAATAAAAGTGACAAAGTTTTGGGAACCTCCAATCTACCAAACCCCAGAGTAGGACCCCATATATTAGTATATACTAACTCCAGTTTTTTAAACTTAATCTCTGTCCCACTTTTGAAGAAAGTAACATTCTTTTGTTTGTGATGTATATGATATTCACAAAACTCTTAACTCTATAGACTTTAAATAATGAAGCTTGTTCTTAGAAAGTATGGACTTTATACCTTTCCCGCGCATGTCAAGTCTGCAGTGCCAAAGACTTGCGTCAATTTTTGTTCAAGCTACATCAATGGATTAAAAAAATCTCATTGATCAGGTAAAGAGTGCCTTCATTTTTACCCCGAGCTATCACCATTGCGCCTATGATCACTTTCTACATATCACCTGTGAAATTAGTCGCATACCATGATCTTGCAAGCTGGTTCACCAAGATTGAATCATTTTAAATCTATAACACATCTAAATTCATTGACCTTCTAGTTTGTTTTGTTAGACAACCTGATATTCACTTCACCATTTTTAAAAATATTTCAGGCTTTTGTTATCTTTCAAAGACACATTCCCGAGATCACTATGAGTGTAGTTTTTAAATACTTCTTTGTTTGGGCACACATGAAAAGAGGCTTTTAAATCAACTATCCAAAATTCAATATTATCTTAAGATAAAACTAGAGAGTTAACTTTAATTTCATATGTGAAGATATTTGTGGAGAACTTTCAATCTCACCTCCACCATCAACCTTCTTCGGAGCTTTACAGTTTTTCTTGAAGTGATATTTCTTCTCGTAGTTCTAGTATTCACCTTTGCCATTTCTTCTCCTTGACCTAGAATTACCTCTCCTTAACTTTAATATTTCCCTTTCTGCATATCTGTCCGGTTCCCTTCCTTTGTTTTTAACATTCAGTGCATAATTTGAAGTTTCATTGCTCGCCTTCTTGTGAACTTCTTTATTCAGCACTAACCCCACAATATTATCAAAGTTTATTTTCATACTACTTGAAGAGTTACTCTCCATCGTGACAAGTCTATCCCAACCATCTAGCAATAAGGATGAGAGTAACGGTGCCTTGACATCGTCATCGAACTTGATGCTCACAGAACACAACTGGTTTGTCACAGTGTTGAAATTATTCAATGTTTAGCCACCAAACTATCATTCATCTTCATATCGAATAATGTTATCATCATAAAAATTGTCTTTAAAGCCAAATGCTCTTTATACATCATTGTTAGTGCAACCGTGAGATCTATTATTGTTTTCTCATTCACAATATTGAATGCAACAAATGAACAAAGTGAGAGACGGATCCGATCTATAGCTGTTCGATCAAGCACTTTCCATTCTTCCAAAGTCATTGACAGGCTCCTTGGTGATTCATTCCAGTGACAAATACAATTTATTATGATACCGTAAGTCTTCAATTGTATTTTCCAAAACATAAAGTTCATGTTATTGAACTTCTCCACATTGTACCTTGCTTTGTCGGCCATTGCTCTTACTCAAACTAAAGATCTTCAGAAAATTCCTTCTTGATACTTGTTATGGGGTTAAAATAAATCCATAACACTGATTCAAGAGACCCATAACAAATTACTTGAATTAAAACACAAAGACAAGTAATTCCAGAAAACTTCGCAAAGTACACTGATATTTAACGTGAAACTTCTGAGAATAGGACACAATCACAGAGCTATACTATACCAAGAAATTCACTATGAAATGAGGATAAATTGTACAAATTACGACATACTCAAACCTTTCTACTTCTTGTAACTAACAAATACTCTCTCTCTCTTTCACATAAGAGATCGCTGAAATCCATCCACATAACTCACTTCATCTTCTTCATGCACTGCTTATTCTATCGCCTGCATTCACACACCATATAGACTCCCGTTTCCAAATTCCGCAGCTGGCTTAAATGCCTTAACTGTTTGAAACAGTTTCTGGCGCTGGAGCGCCAGTCCCGAGTGTCTAATTTTCATGCGCTCGGGCCCAGGGAGATCCTGGTGTGGCTACCCCTTTTGGGTGCCCTTTTCCATATGCTCTGCTTCAGGAACAATACGAGCGCAGCTGCACCCCTACTAGGCACTAAACTTCCCTGCACTCTATTCCTGGAGTATTGCTGGGTGCTGGGTCACCCACATTTGTGCGGGTTGCGCAGTGTAGGCGCTAAGCGCTTTATTTATTTATTTTTTGACACATTCAGCCTCTACACATTAAAAAAATAATATTGCGCTTGTGTAATAACTAATTTTTGAGAAATCAGATAAAATTTTTGGCGACATACAAAGTACCTCAAAATTTTCATCTCTCCTGAATTTGATCGAATCAATTTTATAAAATTGTACGTGTTAAATTGAACAATTTGATATAAAACACCATATATTAATTATGAATAGATTGAGAGATGCGAAAATTTAAATTTATAAGTTTAATTAATTTAATTAACCTTAATTATTTCTTAATCCTTTCCCTAATCACTCTGTCACTCTTCTCCACGGACTTGCGCCCCTTTTATTTCCATTTGTTCGGTCAAAAGAGTCCCGAGCTTTGATTTTCTCTCCCGATTTCTTCTCTTACTTCCGTTCCCTCCTCTCTCTCTCTCTCTCTCCCTCTCCCTATTTGGTTCGCGCGACACAGAAGGACCGCTATAGTCAAGGGTTGCTATCAGGCATGAATCGAGCGGCACCTAGGAAGGCCGCAACTCACAATTTAGGGGGCTCCGTGGCATTTTTTGTAAGCACAAATCCCTCTTTTATGATATTTGAAGCTTTAATTTCCTTCCTCACCCTTTGATTTTAATTTTTTGTCTTGTTTTTTGTGTATTTTTTCTTTCCGATAGCCTTTGCAGGCACTGATTGTGTGCCGGAAGCGTTGAAAGTCTTTTGCTAGCTTCCATAAAGGTTCTAACACGATATCAGCATAGGAGAGGTATGGTTGGAGATGATTGTAAATTTGGCTGCTTCGAAAAGGTTAATTTGTGACGAGAAACCTATTTTGAGGTAAGAATGTTACTTTTTGGGTTTAATTACTTGATGGGCTGAAAATTTATAAAATGCTAAGATCTTTATAGATTTAAGGTTGTTTACTTGAGGTGGGAAGTTCGAGACAAGTGTATAGAGGATCGTAGTAAGACAGCTCCGTAATTTTCATGTAAGAATAATTCAATTTATAGAAATAACTTGAATCTTAAGGTTTAATATTATGTTTTATAGGTTATTATGCTCAACACATAAGTCACCACACCCTACAGCTAGCCATCGAAGATTAAGGCTTTAGCATGACAACTAAGGTGAGTAAGAATGTTTCTAAATTTCAGTAATCTTCTATATTTCAGATTGTATGTTTAACTCAATGTATACCCTAATTTCATCAGATATTCATATTATTAGATAAAAAAATATATGCATGATAAACATAATAGGAAAAAAATATGCATGCATGAGATGAATGATATTTAGATAAACATTACATGTAAGATAGACATGTAAGAAAGATAGAACATGATATAATTAAGAGATATGCATGAGATATAGATACATGATATGAGAGTTATGTATGACAAATAGTTGCTCAACATAGTAAAAATGCATGTTAGTAAATGCATAAAGACATCTCAGAATAATTTATGTAATGAAGAATGAAATATTTTATATATGAATGCTTGTATGTGCATGTTTAAAGGAAAATATTACCCTATAATGGTACAGACAGAGAATGCTAGTTACTGACGCGCAGAGTTTTTTTAGTCACCCTAGACAATCGTGATGGTTAGTTCACTAACCGTTGTGCTGACGGAGTAATATCGGTCAGGGGCGAGTAGAGTAGAGCTTACCTCCCCAGATAATTGTAATGTTTACATTATTAACCGCTGCACCGACGTTGTAATATCGACCAGGGACAGGTAAGGGTTTTTGCACCCTAGACAATTGCGATGTGCAGATCGCTAACTGCTGCGTTGACGTGAGCCGATGGGGCAATATCGCCCAAGAGTATGTTAGGTTCGTTGACGGTGATCCTCACAGAGATAAGCATGTATGTAAAGAGTGTAAAATAAAAAAAGTTATGATAAATGCATATAGAAGATTAGTGTATGTTCATTTAGAAAAATGTTATTGATACGCGCATTAGCATATATTAGATTGCTTATAAAAATATGAATGACCAACATATTATAAGATTTCTTATAGGCAAGCATGCATATTGAACTCTTTTCCTTGGATTACTGTAGTTTAAAAATATAATTACCTCTACGTTATTTTTAGATAACTCATTATGTTGCCTTAATATTTTTTTAGATTTTAAACATTTGAACAAGATGAGCAAATGTGTATAGAAGACGGGATCAATAAACAAAAATGTCCAAATTTTTATTTGTTATTAATTGTTTTCTTTTGTGACTCTGTCATATATTATTTGAATATTAAATTGTTAGTGCTATAAAAGATATAACATTGAATTGATTTTCATCGTCCGATCGTTTGTTCTTGTCTTGGTTAACTCCAAGCCCCGGGCCTGATCGTGACAACTTTAATACAAAAAGTCTTCTGTATGAGTCTTTAAAAAATTAATTGCAAGATTGATAGTCATTTAAAAGCATACAGTGCATTTGGGACAAATGCTTATCAATTAAAAATTATTGGAAGTTTTTGCAGTTATTAACTCTTAAATGTGCCGAACTTTTTGCATGAATCTATAACCTGTAACTTAATTTTTTCTCTCTTTCCATCTCCACCCAGTGAATTTACATCCGACATTTTGCCAATTGTTCTTTTATTTTTGTTGTCGAAGCTATTCTAGATGATGAAATAGTCTTCACCACTAATAGTGGATGCTAAAGGTATTTTGTGCATTGGTATGGTAGACCTACATGTGATTTGTGGATTACTATAATATGAAACACAATAATTGTGCCTATATTTGCTTGATGCCCACTCGATGCTTAATCAATTGGAGCAAGTTTTTCAACTCAAGCAAATTTGATCTAAATCAACGATTTGAATTTTGATCATTTGTTTACAGTGTTTCTATTTTTTTGTTTTATATTTTGAATTTTACTTTGTGTTTTTAAAACTAAAGTGGAGGAATGCTTTGGGCCTTTTGTGTGATAGAAAAGTACCGCTTAGCTTGAAAGGAAAATTTTATAAGACGGTGGTGAGACCTGCAATGCTCTATGGCGCTGAATGTTGGCCTTTAAAAGACAAGCATAATAATAATTTAAGTGCCGAGATGAGAATGATTAGGTGGATGAGTGGCTTTACACTTAGAGACAAAATGCGAAATGAATATATCCGTGAAGGGTTGGTGTAGCTCCTGTGACGGACAAAATTAGAGAAAGTCGTCTTAGATGGTTTGGTCACATTAAACGTCGACCATCTGATGATCCGATTAGGAGAGTAGATGTTTTAGATTCGACTTGTGTTAAGAAAGGCAGAGGTAGACCTAGGAAGACTTGGGCTTATTGTATTAAAAATGATCTTAATTTACTAGAACTAAATGAAAATATGAGTATATCACACTAAAGAGGACGCAATGGAGAAAAAAGATTCATGTAGCCGACCCCACGTAGTGGGATTAAGGCTTTGTTGTTGTTGTTGTTGTTGTTTTTAAAACTAATGCTCACACTCGAATATGCCAGGCCTTGAACACAAGGCTTTATGGTTGGTGACAAAATACTTTACCACCAGGTCATGTGGGCTGCAAAAATTTTAACTTAGTTGTTTAAGCTTATCTATAATGATACTTCTCTGTATAATGGGTTGTGTTCTCTAATATCTATATTTGTTTAGTTTGTTTCTCTGTGTTTGATTGATTTTTTTTTGGTCATCGATCAGCTGGTTCTCTGTGTAGTTTTAATGGACCATTATGCTATAATTCTTGATGGGCCTTGGTAGAGTTTCAATATTTGGGAATAGAGGCGTCGAGTTAGTTCAACTTTTATACAGAGAAAAAAGGGTTATTTTTATAATTAACAGTAAAATTAAAGACATGAAATCAAAATAATTGCTATTTCAAATAAAATTTGTACTCCTTTTAAATTCTGTGTTTGTATATTGGATGTTGAGTTCGTCAAGTGTTGTGCAAATGCAACAGCCAAGTGTGGGAGAATTTATTTGATTGTGCCTGTGTGAGTCTTGAATTTCTCTGTTTAAGTGATTTATTGTCTTGTTATCTTTTCATCCACATAATTTGATATTGGTTTGGGAGTATTATTGATTATAGTCTAAACAATTATAGTTTTTTTTTCTTATTGTCGTGTGAATCTTGTCAGAGTTTTGTTTTTTATGTTTTTAGTTTTCCCGTTGATTTTCTTTGGTTTAAATGATCATTAAAGTTGCACATTTCTTGTATTCTTCTGGTTTACTTCAAAATAAGATAAATGCTTGTTTAAATTGATGGTCTTTGAAACTGTGAATTCTAAATTTCATTTGTTTTATTTTCATTCATTGTATCATTTAGCTGCATCAGCACCCTAAATTCGAAGACGTCCAACATCATTTTGTGAATGCCTGGAATGTTTTCATTCTTTCTTCCAATTGAACATCTGATCAGCCTTCTTGTTATTTCTAAACTATGGTCATATTGTTTAATACAAACTGTAAATTTTGTCTTTTTTGTTGAAATAAATTGTGTTCGTTAACCATATTTCTTTTCTTTCAGGTGCGCGATTATAGAAATTGTAGACTAGAACAAGAGACTATTGCTTCTATTGATGCTGTTCCTATTGTAAACAGAATCCGACTTCGGATGTCTCTTGAAAATGTTGTTAAGGATATTCCTTTACTAGCTGATGACTCGTGGACTTATAGTGATTTTATGGTATTTCATTCGGTAGAAATTGAAAATTCTATTACATTTTGCTCATAAATACTAAAACTTACATGCATTATATTTTCTTTGATGCTAAGGAAGTTGAGTCTCGAATTTTGAAAGCCCTGCAGCCAAAACTTGATTTAGCTCCTGTTCCAAAGCTGGACAGGCTCTGTGCTGATCCTGCCATTATTAAGGTATTGAAAAAATACTGAAAATCTTACTGTTCAGACAGTTTTGCAAACAACTAAATTATCATTCCATAATTGTTGGTGCAGTTCAATGTTGATGTTGGAAGGAAGAAAAGGTCGCAGCCAACTACTGAAGTCACCATCACCTCCAACAATCAACCTCATGGGAAAAAGATTTGCATTGATGGAGCACCTGAAATTTCTAACAGTGCAAGAGATTCAGGAACTATGTTAAGCAATGTACCCATACAACATGCCCATGAAAATGCAGCCACTCAGCCTGGGATCATTTCATCCTCTCGATCAAATAATCCTTTTCATGAAGCTGCTAGGCCAATTTTACCTGTTCCAGGTCATACAAAGATTCAATCTCCTGTCAACCATGCAGGAGTGGTTCCGGAGCATGGCTTATCTCCTGTAAATTATGGTGTCAGTGCTGGCATTTCGTTACCTCAGAACATAGTTGGTTTGTACATGGATACTGCTAATGCTAATTTCTCGTTGACTGGACGAAGGGAAACTCAAGGTTCCCAATCAGCATCAATGCCAGACCTGAAGAGGACAAGGCAGACTGCTGCAGGTTTTGAGGTTGCTTCTCCACTAGGTGGTTTTAATGGACCAGATATGCAGTGGAAGAACCAGCCTGCACATCCACAGATTGATGCCAAGGGGCTTCAGTACTCCAATGTTGGGGTCCCAAGGTTTTCTCAGATTAATCAAGAGCCAGTGACATCTATTTATTATAACCAACAGATTATGAGATATGGGCCTAAGGAGGAGCAGATCGACTCGGATAAGTTGAATAAGCCAGATCTTGAGAGATCGAAAGAGACTCTGCAGGCAGTGACCACTGACAATTCATTGGATCAGCATCCATTACATGCCCAGCATCAACTGCATCAATCATCTATAAGGAGCCATCTTCCACCTCTTACACAGTGGAATAACCCCCGGTTGCCGGCTGAGAAGGATACGAGAAAGGATGAGGTGCTTCAAAAACGGAAGACTTTACCGAGTCCGCGCGTCTCTTCTGGACCATTGGTTCAATCTCCCTTGTCATCAAAATCAGGAGAGATATCTAGTGGTTCGGTAGGTGGTCAATATGGTGCAATGCCTGTAACGTCCACACTACCAACAAACTCGAATGCTGTTGGAGCCCAGTCTGTTGTTTCTAGTCCCAGTGATTCGGTGCATAGACAGCCCCAAGGGTCTGCTTCTCTAAAACGGAAAGCAAATTCTGTCCCCAAAACACAAGCTATGAGTGGTGTTGGATCTCCTGCAAGTGTGAGTAATTTTAATGCTCCATTGAATGCTAGTAGCCCGTCAATAGGAACATCTTCTATGGTTGATCAAGCGCTAATGGAAAGGTTTTCAAAGATTGAAAATGCAACCCAAAGGTATGAATACACTTAAAGTGGGATTTTTGTGGGCATATGCTTGCATTCACACAAGTGTGAGAACATGAATATGTTTAAATTTGCAAAATGGTATTTTGTGCCATTTATACTTGGATTGCGTGATTACTTCTGTGGTGTTTAAATTTGCAAACATTAGATTGATGTTTGGTGTTTATTGTGGGACAGTCCACGGAGAAGTGAAGAAGGAAAGAATTGCTAGTAGATTAATATGAAAACAAAGAAAATGAAGAAACAAGGGAAAAATGAGTATTAAATGGATATCGCCACTACCTAATAATTTAATTAGTTTATAATTGCAAGTTAAGTGTTGAATGTTGGTCTTTAAAAGAGAAGTATAATACTAAGTTAAGTGTTGCCGAGATGAGAATGATTAGGTGGATCAGTGGTTTTACACTTAGAGACAAAATGAGAAATGAATATATCCGTGATAGGGTTGGTGTAGCTCCAGTGACAAACAAAGTTAGAGAGAGTTGTCTTAGATGGTTTGGTCACATTAAACGTCGACCATCTGATGATCCAATTAGGAGAATAAATGTTTTAGATTCGACTTATGTTAAGAAAGACAGAGGTAGACTAGGAAGACTTGGGCTTATTGTATAAAAAATGATCTTAATTTATTAGAACTTAATGAAAATATGACACTAAATAGGATGAAATGGAGAAAAAAGATTCATGTAGCCGACCCCACTTAGTGGGATTAAGGCTTTGTTGTTGTCATATAATTGCAAGTTCTCAAAATTAATGTTCTTTAATTTATATATGCAGAATTACTAAATTATCATATCTAAAGTTCGAAATATTTGACTTTAATCAAGCATAATCTTGAGGGTTTGATCTTCTCTATTACATGTAAACTCGGTAATCCTACAGTTAACACTTGGAAGCTGAGTGTTTACTGAAAATTATGATTTTGAGATAATTGTTGATTTGCCTAAGAAATATGCTAAGATTATTTGTGTTGAGATGGTAAAAGTTTAGTTCAAGAATTTGCTTACATAAGTGATTTAATATTATATTTATATATTTCATTTAATATGGATAATGCATTGGTATGCCGTTTATTTGAATTGGTAAATGTTGTGTTTGTTTATAAATAACTCACAAATTCATGCGGAGACTGCATTCTTAAACTTGGAAAACTTTGCTTTACTTTTTTAAGTTAATTAAAGGACAGAGAAGTTCATGGGTCCTTATTTTTACCGTCTTCTATTCTTTGATATGACTAAATGGATTGTTATGATGGAGATATACCTGAAAGAGAATATACTACTGGAGTCCAGCACTTCCATTTGGATGGTAGAATTTCTTTTTATTTGATTTTCCATCAATATTTTTTGGTTTTCGAGTCATTGATGATTTTTCCAGTTGTGGCAATATTTTCCTCTTACATTTTCTATCATACTTTGCACGTACTATTTATTTTTATAGTCATCTTTTTGGAAGGGTTTGATTTTTTGTTCTTGGATCATCATCTTATAAGGATTTGTAACATTATCATCATCATTAGTTTTTTTCTAACTATTTGGGGCCGAACTTATGAATCCTCCATTTATTCATGTTGACTAATATATGAGATTTTAACCTTATTTTCAATTCTTTCACCCAAATGTTTATATATTTTGCCATTGATCTAACTTTTGTTCTTGTTCTTTCGTGTTGATTCTATTTCTCAATTTATTGGTGCATATTTATTGTTTTATTGTCTATTCTAAAATCATTTAAATCTTTTTTCTCCTATCTTTTGTCTAATAAACGATGATTTTTAGATCTCTCATTTTAGTACATTTCTTAGTCAATAATTTGTTTTTTTACCAGGCATTAATATTAGCTTTCTTATTTTTTGTTAAACTTAGTTAAGTTGTCAATGTTTTCTTTATTGCCAAAAACTTCGATCTATATACCATACTTATTCATCTGTTGTTTTTTTTTATTCATTTTTCTAATATAACATGCTTTCTAATATAATTATTTTTTGAGGTATTTTTTCTTTATTTTAATTGTCTAGTCTCAATATTTCAATTTTTTTGATATGTTTTGAGATGCCTAAACTTGTCACATTTAGAAATCACCAGATCTTGCAATAATATTGATTTATAATTATTTATATTACATCGATTAAAACTACTATTATTTTCGAATATGAAATAATGAAGTAATTTGTTACATAAGATTTATCAATTAGCTTACTATTTCTAAGCATCACGTCTTCTAGAATTTTCTTTCTTGTATGACCTTTCATCTACTTTAGAAGATGCCTTATCAATTCTTTGATCTTCACAAATAACATTCACCAAGTATTTGAATTTGTATAGATTATTACAAGTATCTCACTAACCAAAATGATATGCGGTCTATTGGGGGCAGTTTAGGAAAATTGTCATGGCTTTGTTTGGCTACAATTTTCTTGTTAATTTTTAGAAATTTTTATGTCGAAAAAGTTGCTTTTCATAACAGGATGTGCTAGAGTATGGCTAATATTATCAAATTTTCTGAAAAGAAAAAAAAATGAATAATGCCAAGAACAAAACAAAAAAATAACTTTCTCTACGACAACTTCATAGCTTACTTTTACAAACAACTACAACCTCTTTAAATGAACCCTTAAGTTTGTGTTAATCCTATATATAATTCTAATATTATTGGATAATTTGTAGGAACTTTACGCGTACTATTGATACTGGTTAGCACTCCATCTTATTTATCCTAATAAACAAACTTTTGTCACATTTTTTCTCCCCAATGCCGACCAAATCATTTCTTGTAACACTTAACCATGCTTTTCAAAATTAATAAAGATCATATGGAGTTCCTTTATTTTGCTTTTTATACCTTTTTTAAGTGTTTTATCACAAAAAAAAGCTTTGTATATATATTTCTTTGGCATGTAATCTAATTGATCCCTGATATCTACATGTTTTTCTGAGCTCATAGTTCAACAACATCTACTTCTTTATTGTATTGCTCATAAGTTTGATTTTTCTATAATTATTTCAATCATAGACATTTTTTTTATTTTCAATATTGGTCTATAAATGCTTCTTTTGTAACCATTTGACATTTTATTAGTGTTTATATTTCGTGAAAAAACTTCATTAACAAAACGACTCTGACATTTCCCACCGCTATTCAAATATCTATAGATATTTTGCTAATTTTACTTCTTCAGAGCAATCTATTGTAATTTTATTATCACGCATTTTATCTTCTAAATGTTATCTTACCTTTAAAATATGTTTAGTGAAAATTCATTGCTTTGGTTGATCCATAATTATTTGCTAATTGTGACTGTTGAGCCAAACTCTTGATCACACATACATTCTTTCTTTATCAGATATTGTTTGTGTTATGAAAATTAATAAATCTAAAGCTTGTATATTAGAAAACTTGATATTAGGTAATTTAATTAGAGGCTATCATATTACATGATATTTTATATATTAGAAAACTCTTAATCTATCAAGATGGGAGTGTATATTAATATATAATATATGTTTTCAATTGGGGAATTAAAAAAAATTGTTGCTTCCCTTTTCATGGTATCAGCGTCACACACGACTCGTCTTCCTCCTCGGTTCAGCTTTGTTCTCCGCACGTGATGTGGCCTTACCTGCATTGTTCGTCATTTTGCATCGTATCTTCATGCACGTCGATCACCTTTGTCTGCTTTGACTGCTTCATCTGTGTCTCTTGGTTACATTTGCGTCATGCAGCTTTGCCTACACCATTCGAAGTTTCCTCCTATTCCATCGCTTTGCTTGAGTCGTTCGACTCCGTCTGTGTCATGCAGATTTGTTTGCATCATTTGAAGCTTCCTCTTCATCCTGTGATGAGATTACATCATTACTCGATCTTTGATTGCTTCGTCTTCATCGTACAATGTTGGTCGCTTGAGTGTCGCGGCCATCGCAAATGGTATTCTTCCACGACGTTGTTCGTCGTGTTTATTTGTCTTCGACGATCGTTAAATTGTTTGTTGAGTCGTTTGTCTCATACGACTTGATATCACTCATCTATGGAGGTCACCTCGTCCTTCGTTCATTCCATATAATCTCATTCGTACCAACACATTGAGGAGGTCATCATTGCTGATAAACATGGCGATTGAATAAAAATATGTTGTAATAGTTTGGTTTCATCAGTGATTAAATTTATAAATGAAAGGTTAAACGTAGTCAACCATTTTTATTGGAATAAAGCTGCGAGACTTTAGTTGAGAAGTATTTCTCAAGAGAGTCACTTCATTGATAATTCGCCAATTGAGACTAATTTGAATTATTCAGAGTGGAGGAGAGTTGACGCCCATCTGCTGATACAATTGTAAAACTCTATCGAAATTGATCAATTTGGTCATATTACTCATTGTAATTGTATTAAAAATGTGACGTGGGAATTTTCATTTGTTTTTTCTAGGAGAAAATATTTGTCGAATCTTTGATGTAGGTAAGTTCTATCAGACTGAACAACAAGATCAATCATTTAACATTTATCACATGCACTTTAAACATGTTTTTGAAGAATTGAATGTATTATTGCCCTTCAGTACTGATATTCAGTTTCAACAGGCTCAAAGAGAACAAATAATTATTATGAGTTTTCTTGCTTGACTTCAACTCTCAGTATTAAGGTGTCAAATCACAGATTCTATTGATGTTGGAGTTACTATTCTGAGGGAAGTCTATATTAGAGTGCTTTATACTATTCTGAGTTCTTAGGCTTCTTCCATATAGCAACCTAATGCTCAAGCTAGCCAGAAAAATATAGACATAAGTTAGCCTCATTCTTCGGGCAATTATGGAAGCCAAACTCTGAATTCTTGGAACCAAGCCTTAAGTGTAGTTTGCTACTACTGCTATGAACCTGGTCCTACTAAACAAACATGTTAAAAGTTGCTCAAAAAAGAATCAGAAGGGCTCTAGATCACAATCAACTTACATGGTCACTACTAATAAGACCTCTTGATTTCTGGAGATGAATATGCTAAATTCATCTAATTTCAGGAAGCATCCAAGAAAGCTCCCTTTATCATTGCCCTTGCTGATCCATTTATCAATTATACTTGTATTCTTATCTCTTCCACACTATGAGTCATTGATTATGGTGCTACATATCATATGACAGGTAATTCAAAACTTTTTCAACTTTTCACAAACATCTTTATTCTATCACCTTAGCAGATGGATTTACTTCTAATGTTTTTGGTTCAGGCACCATCAATGTTACACCTACATTACCTTTTAACTTATGTCTTTAATTTACCTCTCTTTTTAATCTTGTCTTTGTTAGCACTATTACATTCACTCTTAATTATTATATTTTATTCTTCTCTAACCATTGTCTTTTTCAGGATCTTATGATGAAAAAGATTGTTAGTAAAAAATAAGGGTCTGGGGGACTATACATTTTGGATAATGAATTGCCTTGACCCTTAATATGTTCCAACACCTTTTCTCCTTTTGAGGTCCATTGTTCATTATGATATCCATCATTATCGATGCTAAGAAAGTTATTCTCATAGTTTCGACCTTTATCTTCCTTAGATTGCGAGTCATATCAATTTGCTAAACATGATCGACGACTGTTCCCAAAAATAATAGAGTTAATTATAGCTTTGAGGGTTCATTCTGATGTGTAATATCCTGTTTTATCTAATGGATCTCAATATTGTCACTTTTGTGGAAGATTTCTTTCGTATTATTTAGCTTTACTTTTTTAAATCTTGTACTGATTTACTATCACATTTTCAATCATTTTATGCCGAAATTAAAACTAAATTCAATATTTTGACTGATTTCGAGAAATGACTATGTCAAAGAATATTTTTATGTACTATTTTAGACACACATGATGCAAACCAGGATGCTTCACTAGTCATCCCGTGTTGATAGTTCATCCCAAAATGGAGTAGCTGAAAGGAAAATTAGACATCTTCTTGAGACTACTAAAACTTTTTTATTTCAAATCAGTAGGCACAAATAGTTACGAGTTGATAAATTTTCTACTTAATACTTTTTAATTAATTGTATGCCTTGTATTATTTTACAGAATCATATAGCCTACCAAATTATTTTCAGCTCTCTTACGCATTGAGCCATGTATTTTTTGGTGTACTTGTTTTATTTGTGATAGGATACTATCCTTGGCAAAAAATGGTATCAATGATTTTCCCCTCCCTTAAACTAATACTTGTTTTTTGCTGATGTCACATTTTATTAACAAAATCCATTCTTTGGTGACTTCTCGTTGCCTAAGTCCTCAAAAGTTTTTGATTTGTTGTTAATTTATCTCATTGTGTGTTCAACTTTACTTCCAACTCCAGCGTTTCAACTTAGACCATTATTACTAATGTTTACTCAAGAAGATTTCGTCCACTTGATTCTAGTCCGACACGAGCATCATCTTCTTCAATGGATCCTCCTAGTGACTTTGATTTACCTATTGCCCTATGAAGAGGTAAATCAATGCATCTATCTTATGTTCTCGTGTGTTAAGTATAACCAGATCTTCTACTTGCTCTTTTATTGCTTCTCTCGACTCTGCTAATATTCCAAATTCTATTTAGTAAGTTCTATCCCACTCTAGGTGGCGGGCAACGATACTTGATGAAAGGAATGTCTTAATTGAAAATGGAATTTGATGACTAGTTGAACTATCTTATGACAAGAAGGCTATTTGTTGCAAATGAGTCTTTGCAGTTTAGTTTTATTCTGATGGATCTGTGGCTCTGTTGGTTGCTAACTGCTATGCTCAAACTTATGAGATTGACTAATTAGACACGTTCTCTTCGGTAGCTAAGTTGACTTCAGTCAGTCAGTCTATTTTTGCCATTGACCACAATGAATAATTGACCCCTGCACTAGCTTGATGTTAAGAAAGCCTTTCTATATGGTGATCTACTATAAGAAGCTTACATGGAACAACCTCCTCAGCTTGTTGCTCGGGGAATTTGTGAACTATGTCGACTATAGAGCCATTGTATGGATTGGAGCAAAGTCCTCGAGCATGGTTTGGAAAAATTCAGCCAAGCATTAGAAGAGTTTGGGATGCAAAAGATTAAAAGTGATCACGCCGTATTCTACAAGTTATTTACTTCTGGGATCATTCTTTTAGTGATTTATATTGATGATATTATTCTTACTGTGAGCAATGTGCAAAAAATCTTATTCGTGAAATTATTTCTTAAAAAATAGTTCAACTCTAAGGATTTGTGTTCCTTAAAATATTTCTTAAGGATTGAGGTATCAAGAAACAAGAAGGGTATCTTTCTATGCCAATAGAAGTATGTCTTGGATTTGTTAGAAACAATTGAGAAATTAGGAGTCAAATCGTGTAGCACTTCGATGCTTCATAATCAACAACTTTCCAAGGATGAAGAATATTTTAATGATCCTAAACGATATAGAAAATTAGTGGGAAATTTAAACTACCTCACAACGACGTCCTAACATTGCTTATTCAATTAGCACTTTGTTCATATCTTCCCCAACGGTCTATCATTGGTTAGCTCAAAGAAGCTCTTGGACAATGTATTCTATATCATAACCATTGACATACAAAATATTGAGTGTTTCTCTGATGTAGATTGGGCGAGTTTTGAAATTGCCCATAGGTCCATTAGTCGATATTATGTTTTTGTTGGTTGCAGTATGGTCTCATGGAAGAGTTAAAAACAAAATGTAGTATCACAATTTGGTGCATAATATGAGAATTGAGCAATGATACAAGCTTCAAATGAATTGATGTGAATCCCCAATTCTTGATCAGAATGAGTTTTAAAATGATAGTTCCGACAAAGGTGTGATAACCAAGTTGCAATTCATATTGCCTAAAATCCTATCTTTCATGAACAAACTAAGCACATTGAGATAAATTGACATTTTTTTCATGAAAGATTCAACAAAATTTGATTTCTATAGTCATAAAATCCGAGGAACAACTAAGACATCTTCACAAAGACCCTTTTTGGACTTAGGGTCACTTATATTTAATAACAAGCCGGGCATGCTAAATATCTATGCTCTAGCTTGAGGGGGTGTCATAAAAAGTAATAAATTTAAAGCTTTCATATTAGGAAGCTTGATATTAAACAATTTAATTAGAGGTGATCTAATTGCATGATCTTTCATATATTAGAAATGTTCTCTTATTTCTTCGGCATGAATTGCGAGAAAAATGAGAGAATAGGAGAATAAATTACCTCCACGCATGATTAGAGGGATGAGAAGGTTGCAACAAGCGTATGCTATATCAGGATTTGTCTGGAGACATTTGTTCATAATCAATCAAAATAGTGCTCCCACCACTGGTAAGCTTTATTGGCAATATCCTGTAGAGCGGTTATAAGAATTTATTGCTAAGCTCAGACTTTCTTTCCTCTGGGGACTTGGAAGCTACTTTAATAGGGAGTAGTCACGAGTACTCTGTTTCTCATTCAGGAGGCTTTACCTTTTTTGTTGGTGAAAGTGACTCATTTTCTTGTCCTTACGAAATATAAAATGATTTTTCTTTGCTGAGTAACTCTGGGCGAGAGCGCATGCTATTCAATAAGAAACGAGGGAGGTGACTTATTTATGCCCGGAGTGCGTGCTGATGTTGATTCTTTAGGATTATCAGAGAAAAAATTTCATGTCTTCTGAGATAGGTACCCCATGGACATTGTGACGTCTTTTGATGCGTCGTTACCTTGTCATGAGAAGGAAATAATGTTAGTAATGACAGAACTAATTTCAGTGTTTATAAGAATGGTTTGTAGCATTAACTACCTTCATTATATATATTACCCGAGCAAGTCCTTGCTGAAAATTGTAAGTCAAAGGCTTCATTCTCGTGTTTCTTGTTTTTTTCTTTAGACTTCACCATTACTTTATTCTTCACCATTACTTCAGTCTTGTTCCACTAGGAAAAATTTCCAAGAAAGAATGAATATTCCAGAGGAACTATTGAAAGCGATCGTGCATCAGAGGCTGAAGAGAGGGAAACGTTAAAAAGGCTTCCCAGATTTGAAATGGCTAAGCGAAGAGTTCAAAGCGCGTCGAGACGAAAGAATTGTCATATCGTCTTATGAGGAGCTTATCGATTCTGAATTTGGCCTTGGAAGCTGATTTAAATGAAATGGCTCAAGAAGAAGTGCTCGTGTCGCCAACCTCAAATCACGCCTTCGAGGAGCCACGCCCGTTGACTCGAAAGTTGTCTTCAGAGGACAAATTTCTGACCTCCTAAATGACTGGAAAGGATCCAACATTATTACTCTCCCAACGCTGATTTCTAGTAACTGGAAAACCTTTTACATTTTTTCTAGTTTTAATTAGTTTAAGATTTTGATGCTCTAGTGCCTTGTTGCAGAGAAATTTGTTGACCAACGACCATATCTCACAACTGTTCTCAAGGGTTTTGTTATAGAAGTTATTAAGAAAGAAGTTTTAGCTACTGGTTCGGTGACCGAGATCCGGTTGTCCACTGACTAGCTCAGTCCCGAAGGTAATGCCTATTATCTCCTTGCTGATGCAATCACTTCATACTTCATGATTGTTTCACGCCTGCGGATGAGTTGGCTATGAAGAAGATCAATACAAATGAAGGTACTGCCACAGAAGAGTTGCTTCTGAAGTACTGCCCGTGGACGCAAAAGTAGCGGTCATTGCTGAGGTTAGGCCATTGGTGGCAAAGACTGCGGACACTTCTCCGACTGTTCATTGTGCCGGCTCCCTTAATCATCTTAGCCAATTGAGTGATGAGCTGGTGTCAACTCGTAAGGAGTTGGAGAGGACTAAATAGGAGCTCTCAAAAACTTGGGAGGAGCTTGCAAAATTTCTGGAGAAGCTGGTGATCGTAAAGTATAAAGTGGTGCACCTTGAAGATAAATTATTTGGCATGCAAGACAATGTCTTGGATTTGAAAGTCGACTCACATAGAACCAAAGAACATGTTATTGTTTTAGAGGATAAGTTGGCAACGAGTTTCATGGAGACCCGGGAGAATCATAGGGTGTTGGAGGAAATGTACTTATTGTTGCCGCTCCTTTGTCAGCTAGTTGAATTACCCCAATACAAGCAGTTTCTTACAAGAGGATAGCTAGTTGTGAAGGTACTTCTGCAGTTCGAAAAGATTGATCTGAATGATGTGAAGAGCCATGATCTAGGCTTAGTTCACGAAGGGCTATGATTGTATATTTTCATTTTTCTTCTATTTTCTATATTGTACTATCACTATAAGGAGAGAGTGTCTTGGATAATGTTTAATATCATGGAATGGGCGCATTTACTTTGTGACAATGGATAATTGATTATGCGCCAATCTTTCAATTTTTTAATATTCTTTGACCTGTTGTACGTTTTTATTTATACACTGTATTTCTGTTTTTACTCTTATGATTGTATAAGAGAGCACTGGTGGTTCCAATCCCACAAGCCTTTTCAATTGCTTGTTCTCTGCCTCAACGCTTCTATATCGTCCCCTAGTATTTTCTTGCGATTTTTTCCCGCAACCAATGCAAATCTCGAGGATTCTACTCTGTAGCGGAGTTGGTTGCCTTCGCTATAGAAAACAATAACAAATAATTTCTTGCTTTGAAGATGTCCTTCGGATCATCATTGGATGTGGAGGCTCTGGCCATGATAGAAAAAACTATATCTTCGATAATTCTTACATTTTGTAGCTGTCTTGGGAGGATGAAGTTCCAAATTCCATATGTTTATATCAAGACCAATTTCGTCTTGGTCTTCAGTTACCTCTATGTGAGAATCTACCGGACATTCTCAACTTTTTTGGATTGATTCTTGCTCAAATTTTCCTAAACTCAATAGCCAATGCATTGTCAGTGATCTTATTTATGAGGCACATGAAAATGTTCTGGTCGGTGAATGTTTTTTGTAACTTATTTCGACCCAAAGCATTTAAAGATGGGACAGTGTTGTTTGCCCCTATGAAGGTAAAAATAACCAAGTTGGAGATTAAGATTCCTGATTGGAGGAGGAGGTTTTACTTTGTTTGCTACAAAAGTACTTGAATGATTCCCACGATCCCTCAACCGTTCACTAGAGGGAAGGTGTTGACCATCACACATCCTAGCGTTGAGGAGCATTCGAGTTTCACTGCTCTAAACAAGATATTTAATGCCGAGTTGTTTACATTGGCAAATATGTGAAGACGACCCTATTCGGTATGTGCTACTTGCATTCGTGAGATATTTTTTGAGTAAGGCTCTGAAAAATTACAGTAAGTACTATGCCTTTGACTTCAGAGAAAGCGTTGCAATCAACTGCCTAGCGATTAAAAGATTGAAAACTATTTTATGTGAGTGCTATGAAGGGAGATGCTAAGGCTCTCAGTTCCTTGAGCTTGTTGGCGAAAACGACAAGAAGAGGTAATGAGGAACCAGATGCCGGTGTGCGGGTCGCTGAAGAAGAGGACGAGGAGGAAAAGGTTCCCCTCGCAAAATTCCCACGAAGAAAGGGAGACTCCCGGAGGGAAATCAGAATAATGATTAGGGAACCAACTCCGATTTTTCGAGCCTCTACCTCTACCAAAACAGTGCTAATAGGCAAGGGAAATGTTGCATTAATGGAACGTGTATCTGTTGCAACTCGCCCTAAGAAGAGGAGGTGGAGAAAAAAAGTGGATGTTGCTGCAACCTCTTCGGGAGCAACTTCGACATGTTTCCGATGGAAGAAGTTTGATATTGGAGGTCATATCTCCATGATCAATGAGGCTGAGACTTGAGCTTTAGTGGATTTAAGTAAAGAGTGGATAGGCGATAGAGACTTCAATGAAAAGCTCCTCTAGCTGCGTCCAATCATCCACAATTCGATATTGGAGAGGTTGGCCAAAAAACATGGAAGATCTTCCTTCCATATGTCGCTGGTGGAGAGTCTGGCAGTTGCTTTATAGTGGGGGTATATAGTGAGATTGTCATACCTTGAGTTTTACAGTGAGCACGCCAAGCTGACACAAGCTCTCTTGAAAGTTGAGGAGAAGACACAATCTTATTGAAAAAGGAGCACCTTCAAGCTAAGTCCGCGGAGGATGCAAAGCATCACATTTTCTTTCAAGATAAGGTGAAATCGTTGGAGGAAGAGAAGTCCAAGTCCCTTGACGAGTTGAGAGACACTCACTCTCAAAATTTTACTCTGGAAGGTGAGTTGGCTCAGCTAGAGCCGCTGAAATTGAAGGTGAAGGATCCCAGGGAAGATAAATGAGTATCCATACTTTTAGTTCCGCAATATGCATAACATAAAATGGATATGGAGGAGAAGGCAACGACCAATGAGTACACTGTGTTGAGGAAAAAGCTGAGGAAAAAGCCGAGGAGTCGCGAAATGGAGGAAGCAACTTGAGAGGACGCAAGATGAATTCCTCAAAGAGCTTAAGCAGATGCCTGAATACAAGGAGTTGTTAGTGGATTGTTATGAGAGTACAATTAAATTGTGCTTAAATACTCTGTACCAAAAAAACAAATCTGTCACCATCCCGAATGACATGGATAGTTCCATGGAGCTCGTTGGGGAGTCTGACGATGAGGAAGATGAACAAGATGAAACTTCCACTAATGCTTTCTTGTTCTTTTCCTCTTTTATTCTTTTTTTTTCCTGTGTATGTAAGGACACATTTTTGGTTTGAAATTTTTGAATATGCACAAATCTAAATTTGTCGCACTTTTTTTATCGTGCGTGCGATAAATCACCGCAACTTACATGAGTCTTTTGGTTTTAGTCTTATGCCTTTTATCAATTCAATTTAAATATAAATTTATAGCTATGTTGTTGTCTTCGATATGTCACGTTGAGGCATGCCAGTTAAGTCTTTATCAAGAATCGCCTTAGGAGAGGACTCACTACTGTTTGCATTTTTCGTAGGCTTGATCTGTGATCTAAGAAAGTTTACTACTTATAAGGTTATTCAAATTCTGTTTGAACGCCGAGAATGTAAAAGATAAACAATTCATTTGAGATCATTAGAGCTCTCCTGAGCAGGTAATGAATAATTCTTACTTGTTACTTAGATAGTAAAGAGCGAAGAAGAGAAAAGAAAAGAAAATGATATTTCACTTCTCAATATTGAATTAGTATTGCCAACTTGTGACCTTGTTAGCTCGTGCAAACATGCTTTGTTAGTGCATGACTGGGAATGAGGGACATCTCGAATGAGACATGTCAGGAGTTTTTACCGGAAAAAAGAAGCGTTTACAATTTTTTTTTTTGAATTTGTGGTCAAGCAATGTCCGTAACATTAAATTTAATAAATGAAAATAAATGTGTCATAATGTGTTTTGGCCAACATTCGTTCTATGGCTCTCTTTGTCATTGTCGCGATAACTCTTTCTCCTGGAGGATATAAATAGGGGGAATGAGGGTTTTGCGAGACTTATTAAAAATATATTTTGTTAGAATGTTCATACTAAAGAAGGAAAGCCTGATAAATGATGATGATGCAGATAGGGAAAGTAAGTTATCCTTGTCGAATCTGCCATGCAAGATGTGATCCTTTTGTTCGTTGATATTTGAACTAGGGAGCCTTTGGCTTGTTGAATTGAACCACGTCGGGTTGCTCAAATTATTAAGGTTGCGACTCTCTCTGAGGTTATTAGGTGGCTCTTACCGCGTGGAGGATAAATGCTTATATGTGTTTTACATACGCATCCTCTAATAGATGAGGGCCAAACTGATGATCTTGGATCCTGCATGTTGCTTTCGCTGCTTTTAGTGTGTTTGTTATTTAGCTTTGCAGCAATGGAGATAATCGAGGAGAAGAGTGTTCGACAGAATCATTTTGGCTTTCGTATGGTCTTCCGACTGGTAATCGGGGGAGCCTCGTGATAGCTCTTTGGTTGGACAAGCCTGAACACCACTATCATGAGGACGTCCAATGTCACAGAAGGTTGAGAAGGTGGGGTTTTTTATTTCCCAAAAAAGACAATGAGTGCATTCATTATATTTTTTATCTTTTATGTATGATAATCTGTAATGTGTAACCTCAAGTCGAGTTGTATTTACTGTAATTTATTTTTCTATATATGTATAAAATTTTGAATTTTTTCGGTTGTTTCTTTTGCATTTCAATTTACATATTGTATCTTATTTGTTATTTTTGTGATTTCTTTATCTTGACCTCTAAGCGAGTTCCCCAAGTTTAGACTTTGGGCGAGTTACCGAGACTAATTTTTTGTGCTAAATATGTGGGAACTAGTTTGTCTCTTTGACCAGTGCTTGCCTTCGCAGTACGAGGTGTGAAAAAGGATAAATAAGTATTTAATTTTGCCGAATATTATGGTTATAAGTAGTCGATATACTTTCTAAGACCGTCATAAGTTGCTATTTTCTAAAAGAGAAAATGCTACTTGAGGTTTTCTGCTCGAGTGATTTTTGATTGTCCTGCAGGTCTGCTCGAAAACTACTCCTACATGATTTTTTCTACTGCCTTGGGTTCTCTAACATTCTAGAGAGGGTAGCTAATTATTCCTTGACAAAACTTCTGATCTTTTTGACTACAATAACTTAGACTTTATTTCTTAAGGAGATCCTTTCTTTAAAAGTATATTATTTTTAACTATGTACACACTATTAGGTGAGTTAAAGCAGGTAGATTATTAGAATACTTTGCTTTCTTTCTTTTTTTGGTGTACACTAATTTTTTATTTACACGATTATGGATGCATCGCCACTTTCTTTAGTGATAGAATATTTTCAGGTCATCCCTAAGCCCTGTCCGGGAGACTTGTTGAGATGTGTAATTAGCTTGTACACGTCAAGGCCAGCTTGCTCTTTTATGATGTAAGGTCCAACCCTTAAAACATCAAGTTTCTAAGTGCTTGATTGCGAGCTACGACATCAAATTTTTTTTTAAGACCAGGTCGCCTGCTTTGAATTTTCGTTTGTTGACTCGCGAGTTGTCATATTTTGAGGTCATTCTTTTGAATTCCTCTTGTCATATTGCGGATTGTTCTCAAAGTTCCTCAAAAAGGTCCAGCGAGTTGCGCAGGCTATCTTTGTTGAGCCCTCTCCACTCATTTAACTTGTTTCTCGAAGTTCAAATTAGGACTCGTTGAGTATGTACGTTGTACTCCATTGGAAGTATGACTTCGGTTCCATATGACAAAATGAAGGGGGTTTGCTTAGTATAAGTGGAGGGTGTGGTGCATAACACCCATAATATAGATGGTAATGTTTTAATTCGTTGTCCTTTTGTTGCTTTTTTCTTTTTCTTTGACAGATTTTGGATGAGTTTGTTGACAACTACTATTTGACCATTGATTTTTGAATGATATACTGAAGTGTACTTGTGCTGTATTCCTTGCTCACTGCAAAAGCTCTTAACCTTTTTATCAGCAAATTTAGTTTCATTATCAGTGATGACCATAATGGGTAGTTTGTATCGACATACAATATCAGTCCATATGAAATTACAAACTACTTGTTATTGATTTTGCTCAGTGGCTTAGCTTCAATCCATGTAAAAAAGTAGTCAATCATCACAAGAATAAATTTTTGTTGGCCTTTGCTCGGAGGTAAGGGATCGAAAAGATCCATTCCCACAACACGAAAAGCAAAGGGCTTGTTATTGATTGAAGCTTGTGAGAGGGTTGCAATCACATGGGAGAGGACCTGGCATTGTTCACATCTTTGTGTGAATGTTTGAAAACTATGTCTAATTCTCATTTCCAAGTAAATTGTGTGGATTTTCATGATGATTTTGAAGAAAGAGGACCCCCGGTCACCATATTTTGAGAGAAATTTGTTCGGGTCTGCCATGTGACCATTTATAGTTTGCAATTCTTTGATATTCATGGGTGGAGACATTCATGATAGCTTGAAATTTTTTAAGATTTGCTCTTATTCCTTAGGGTGCGAGTAGGTACCTTAGGAGCTTCCTTAACTTATACTAAAAATACATTTGAGAGGATTGAGCTTAAGGTTGAACCTGCTCAAAGTGTTAAAAGTTACTTTTAGTTCTTATGTTCTTCGAGTGATTTTTTTTTAATGAGAATGTTATCAATATACATATCAACGCTTTTTCCTTTTTGATTTTTGAATATAACATCCATAAGTTGCTGGTAGGCCGCCCTAGCATTTTTCAAGCCAAAATGCATTACATTATAACAAAAAGCCTCTTATTTAGTTACATAAGCGGTCTTCTCGGCGCCTGTGTGATGCATTTTGATGTAGCGGTATGACGAGAAGGCATCCAGAAAACTCATGATTGAGTGACTCTCAGCTTAGTACTCAAACACATTAATTTGCTGTAGTGGATGACTGTCTTTCGGGCAAGCTTAATTTAAGTTGGTGAAATCTACACATATCCTCTATTTGTTATTTGTCTTGCTAACTATCGCTACATTTGCCAACTAGTTTGGATATTGGACTTTGCAGATGATTATGAGCCGAACATCCTACCAGATAGGTTCGACCAAGGTTGTATCTACGACTCACATTTTCTTCTTGATGGGTCTAGTGCTGGTATTGATGTCGAGCTTATGACAATTAACATTGATATCAACTCTTGACATCTCGTTCGGAATCAAGGCGAACACGCTGCAATGATTCCTCAAGCTTGACATCGACTGCTCTTTATGCTTGCAACTATGCTAGAGTTGATTTGCATTGTTTGCTCGCACTTGCCTTCAGAGATAAATGTTCGCTCGCACTTGCCTTCAGAAATATGTATTCGCTCGGTGGTCTCAACAGTTTTCATGTTGGTTCCTGATCATCAAGCTCGAGGAGGTTCTCTTATACGTTCCATACTGCTCGCATGTAGCATAGTCGAGATTGAACCAGATGCTCTCGAACAACGATGATTTATTCTCTTATTGGGAATTTGACGACTACATGATAGGTGGAAGTCTCTACTCTAAGCACTGGCCTACAAAAGATGTCAGTGTAGGTAGTTGGGTCGTCCACTACTATGAAGTCTATCATGGATGTATATTGCTTATCTTCTTCCCCCAAGTTGCCTGCAGGGAGTTGATTCCATAAGTTTCTTTCCTCTAGTCATAGAATCCTCACAGAGGTCCAGAAGTAGGAGTTAATTGAGCATTTGTCATATTCATCTTATTGAATTTCAAAGAGGATGTTGAGAAAAGTCTTAGTGTCAATCAAAATGCTCCCTCCCAATTTGGTGATTACATATCACCACGATTACCACAATATCATCGTTGAAAGGATTTCTGCCGCCGTGTAAGTCAGCTCCCGTGAATATGTTCGGTTGATGAGTTGGAGTGGTGGCTTTAGCCAAGTGGGTGGAATGGATGTCTCTTCCTTTCAATCACATCAAAATTAAACGTTGCGCGGGTTCGGGTTCATCCCCACAAAAATTGCAGGTGCGACTTTGATGATGTGCATGGTTATGGCAAGGGCTGGTCTGTTCGAAGCAATCTCGATACGCACCTTTCCTTGCCTCTGAGTGTTGGTCTCTGGCAAACAGAATTTTTTTAACTTTCCCTCTTTGATCAAGTTTCGAAGATGATGGCATTCTTTAATATTATGCCTGTGATTATGATTATAAGCACACTACTTGTTGAGATTGCACTGCAAACTCTCGATTTTCATCGACAGAGGTCTTTTAAAGAATTCTTTGTTTTAGATGACCTCTATATCTCAACCATCAACACTTGCAAGGGAGTGATTTCTAGCGTTGCAACAAACCTTTGATTGAGCTGCTCTAGTTGCTATTGCTATCGAGGGTGTCGGGACCTTCGGTATTCACAAAAGTGTATTTTTTGGAATCCGTCCTCTGTTTCTCCAGTGTAAGAGGGATTTGACAAATAGTTATATTCTGCGGTTGAAATATGGTTGTTGGCCAACTTCAAAAGTTCAACCAAAGTTTTTGGCTTTTGTGAGGCAAGTGTCTATCAAGAAGGGCCTTCACGTAGAACCTGAGCAAGTGCTTCTTGGGTGATGGAAGGCTCAAGATCTCTAATGTTAAGCATCTCACGCTAGAATCTAATGATGAAGCTCCTCAACCTTTCAGATAGAGCTTGTCAGATCTTCAGTAAAGCTTTATAGTTTTTTTGTAACTTCTGAGCGACGGCGAATTGATCCACGACATTCGCTTGAACATATTAAAGGGGGTGATGACTCCTATTGACAAGTTGTTGAACCAACATAGAGTCGGTTCCTGGAGCGTTGTAAGAATTAATGACACTTAAGGGCGTCATTTATTTATAACACACAAACTGCCAATTCAAAATAAACTAAATGATTAGCAAGATCATTCCCCCCATCGTAAGAATCCAGGAAGGGATTTTGAACTTCCTGAGGGTTCCACTTCATTAATTTATCTAGATAATGCATTCTCTAATAATGTTCTCCTTCTTCTCCTCCTCCTCTCCTTATCATTCGAGTTTTCTAGAGTCTCTTCTCCAGGGATATGTGGTTCATCTTCTTCTTCTAGCGTCAGAGCCAGAGCTCTCCTTGCTATGGTTTGTGGTAGCTCTTCTCTTGGTGGTTGGTGTCTTTGCGGTCCTCGTCTTCGCGCCAACGATCCTGATGATCCCGTACGCCTTTTGGAATGGCTTCTCGAATGAGTTTTTTTACTCTTCCTGCCTTTAATCATTTTATGCATATGTTCTCTGAGCTTATTCATTTCATGTGGCATGATTTATTTAATGCAATTCATATTTTTTCTTTGTTTTCCTTCGACTGAAAGATCTCATTGCTGGATTTGGGCATGAGTTCCATGCTCACCGCATCTTTAAGAATTTTGAATCGCTTTAGGATTTATAATCCAGTATAATCCGTGAAGCTATATGATCAGGGAGAGATCTTGTGAAAGAGACATAAAGGAGCTGAGGAATTTTTAGAGAGTCACTCTCCTTCAACTTTGGTAAGTAAAAAAGAAAGAAAAAATGGTAAGGGAGAGAGATTTTCATTGGGGGGAGAGAGAGAGAGTCCAAGAGTACTTGTTTCTTCCCCTTTGCCTCCTATTCATACATTGTAGAGCCCATGTGCCCGCGCAGGGGTCTAAACAATAACAAAAAGGCTACATTATATGATGTATTGTATGAATCTCAAGTATAATCGTCGTTGATAAGATCCTTGGCATTGATGTTTGGAGGCCAATAAATGGATACATACATGATAATGGAATAAAGTTCTCTTTCTTCTATCTGAAATAACTGTCTATCGAGCTCAATGATTCAACAACCTAGCTATTGATGAGCTCGATAAGAGGATTCTATTGGTACATGCGAAGCTCAATAAAAAACTCATAAATTGTGAGCTCGCCTGGAGAAGCTCGCCTGAAGGCTTTAGTGCTGTTGAGCCTGGTCGAAGAAACTCACATGTTTGCTGACAAGCTTTAGAGGTACTTATTAGTTTTTCTGGGCGGCAAAAAGTTCTGTAGTTTGTCACCTTCAAAAGTACGGCTAATGAGTACGATTGGCCTGGTTAGAACTAGACCGTTGGCCTGGTCAGAACCGAACCATTGGTTTGGTCAGAACCAAACCTTTAAATGCATGGTTAGTGGGCTCAATCTGTTAGGCCCCTAAGACCCACTTGAATTTGAGCTTTGCTATTGTTGGAGGAAAATCATTTTTGAATGTACAGTGACATGTTTTCCATGGAGGAATAAGAAATAAAGTTCTTTCCCCTTACGGTTAGAGAAGTAATTGTGAAATTTTCAATTTAGTTTGTATGATTTCATTTTACTTTCAATCTGATTATTTAAGGGCGCAAAATTGAGACAATTATCCAAATTGGCTCAGAACTCACATCCAACCTCATTATATTTTAGGGGCTTTTAGATACATACTACACAATTCTTATGTATCTATGTATCTAATACCTAAACTTTCATATTTACATGTATAGCACTCAAATATTTAATATTTCATAAAAATACCACTATTACCTAGTGTTTAAAAATGAAATGCACATTTTTATGCATATGTTTATAGCATAATAGTGTTATACATGTAAAAGATCAAACTTTAGGTTTTGGATATATATAGAGATTGTGTGGAATGCATGTAAATTTCCCTATATTTTATATAATCTTTGGTTATATTTTGGAACACATCTAAAGATAGCGATGTTTGTTTGTATGTTATGATTAATGTTAACACCAACATGGTGTATGAAATTCAGAGAGAGGGAGGTATAATCCAAGGTGGATCTGCCTGCGCAACATTTTTTTTTTCCTGAGATTCAAATTTTTTTTTCCCTGTTGTTTGTGGTTAATATTTTTTTATTGTATGGTGTAGTTTCTACCAACGTAAATATCATGTATAATAATTTTTATAAATATATGGCTCTTCAATAAGATGTAAATTTTCTTCTTGTTCTTCTTTCCCTTTAAATTTGTTTGTTTCTCCTCATAGTTGTGAGAGAACTAAAGAGAGGAATTTTTGAGAGGAGGAAAGGTGGGAAATTAGGCGAATTAGAATTATTTCATGTTTATTGCATTTAACCCGATTTGGTCTAGTTAACCCTACTCTACGTGAGGTTTTTGATTTATTTTGACCAAATGGATCTAGGCAACCTTGTGGCATAATGAACCTAGTATTTGACCAATCCTAGCCATTTTAGGTGGTTTTGTGATTTACCATAGCTTACTTTGTTTTATCTCAATTGGGATCTTGGTTTGACTGGGTTCACCTTACCACTTTAGCTACTTTTAAGTATCCTTTGTATGATCTTGAATTTATTGTTGACCGAGTTAAGCCTAGGGGATTATTAGTTTACTGTAGCCAGTAGATGCCTGGTGAAACCTCTGTACCTTTGACGTTAGTCTATCCTAGTTGACCTTTGATGCTTAGTAGTTTGCCTCGATTTGTTTCAGTTCAGCCTAGATTTATTAATAGCCTTTCTTTTGTAGTCTTAGTTGACCTCTACTTACCTAGTGGCTTAGTGTGTAGTGCTTTAGAAAATCTGTCTGTATGCAGCTGATGTTATTATGTAATTTTTCTTTCTTTATGTTCTCTTTTAGTTAGGAAAGCTATGAAGATGTGTGGGATGATCCAAATGGTGGAGGCCCATATGTTAATTAGATCGAGTCCAATTACGATGACCCAACATGCTGTATCATTTATGTATAAAACATTAATATTTCATGCCGCATTGCATATTACGCAAATTAGAAAATATTTCATGTGTTATTGCATTCATCCATTTAATTTCTGAGCCCCGTCCCCAATGTGGTTTCTATCACTGGAAGATAATTTATGCTTGCTTATGAATATCCATCACCTTTTATATGCTAACCAATTCTGCAATTTTAATATTACTGCCATCTTGACTTCATGAATTTTATGCCAGATGGAATAGCTCCAATTAATAAAGGGTCATTTGACTTAACGGGAAAATATCTCTTCAACCAAATGTCCATTAACCAGACATTTCTTATATTCAGGTTCATATTAAATGCCAGAAAGAACAAGGTCGAAAATTTTCCTGCAAGGAAGACTCGATCATTTTCAGATAAGCAAGTAGCACTCGCTCTATCAAATTCATCGAACTCTGAGGATTTCACTGATCCAGCAGATTCTCTTTCAAGATCCATTCGAGGTGGTAACATCAATAATTGTAAGACAAGATTAATAACTTTCATCCGCTCTGATCGTGTCTATCAAGGTTAGTATTTCTTTCGTTGAGGCAACCATGATTCCTAATCAACGTTAACTACAGGCCATTTCCTTCAATAATAATAATATTTTTTTTTCCTTAAAGCTGTTCCTGGAAGGAGTGCAAGCCGATTGATGATGTGTGAAAAACCCTTTGATGGCACTGTGGCAATGCAATATGGGGACGCAGATGATTCTGATATTCCTAGTTCTGTAGATTGCTGGCAGACATTGCGCACCACTGTGAGAATCCACATCTTAGTCAATCACCTATCTCTGGTATATTGCCTGCCAATTTGTTTGATCTAAATCTTGCTTTCGTTTATGTATCCAGCACTGCGCCGATGTTCTTGCCACACAGTTTATTGCACTTGTGAGTACCTCTGCAGTAAACTTCTGTTATTAGGTTCTATTTTTTTATTGAAATTTTAGTATCATACTCAATTTGGCTTTTTGTCTTGCAGATGGAGCGTGACGGGCATCATAAAACTGAAGATCAATTATTTCTAGCTCGAACTCCTCCAGTTCGCATGGTTTTTGCATCAGGAGGTCAATCTATAGCTCCAGGAATGTCAACTGAGAATGCTCTATCTGGGGGAAAACATGCAGATTTGGTTACTGCTCTTTTGCCTGCCGCCACAGTTCCTAATAATGGTGGAATGGCTCCCATTAACGCACATACCATTCCCAGCAATGCTGGAATGCTGATTTCTGGAGGTAGCTCCCAAACCTCAAGCATTTCTAATGGCTATTTGTCAGGTCCAGGAATCCCTGCCAGAAACCAACAGCTTGAGCAACTTCAGCAACAACAACAGCAGCAGCTTCAGCAGCTGCAAAATCCACAGTCCCACGTGCAGCAACAGCAGCAGCAGCTTAGTCTCCCTCATATCCAGAGATCTTCTCCAGTTCTCTCAAACAATCCTCTCTCCCATTTAATTGGGCAGAACTCAAACATTCAAATGGGTTCTACTCCTATCACGAACAATAAGCCTGCACACATCCAGCTCCAAATTCAACAACAACAGCAGCAACAACAACAACAACAACAAACTCAAATCCCTAGGAAAATGATGATGGGACTTGGGGCTGCAATGGGAATGGGGAATATGGGCAATAATATGGTTGGAATTTCGGGTCTAACTAATGTCATCGGCATGGGGGCTGTGCGTGGTCTTTCCTCTCCAATGGGTGCCTTGCCTGGCTTGGGTAATGTCAACCCCAACCAGATGCTTCCAACTTCAGCATCCAATTTTGGCACCAACATCCGCCCGAATTCCTTGTCTCCCGCACAAGCCGCAGCCATGATGACGAAATTGAGAATGTCTAACAGGGCCATGTATGGCCCCCAAACTGGCATTTCTAACATTACCGGGAACAACAATCAGATGCTTCCCACATCAGCTAGTTTGTCCATGCTAAGTAATGCACTGAACCGTACCAGCATGAACACTTTGCAGTCCAACGCCCCCATGGCATCCATGGGACCTCCCAAGGTTTCTGGTCCCAACTTCTACCTGAACCAGCAGCAACATTTGCAGCTACAACAACATCGATTGCAACAACAGCAGCAGCCGCAGCTGCAACAACAGCAGATTCAACAACACTCTCCACAAATACAGCAGCAGCAGATAAGCTCTCCACTTCAACAAGTTCAGGTTACTTCCCCATCGGTGGCAGGTTCTCCTTCTCCTTTGGTTATGCAACAACAACAACAACAACAACAACAACAGATAAGTCCCCAACAGATGGGTCAGCAGACTCCAATGAGTCCCCAACAATACAACTCCGGTGCTCTTCAGCAGATTAATAGTGGGAGCTTGGGAGCTGCACCTCCTGCTAGCCCGCAATTGAGCTCACAAACTCATGGGTCCATTGGTAGCATCACAAGCTCTCCCATGGAACAGCTGCAAGGTGCAAATAAGGGTGGAAGCTCGAACATTTGAGCCTGAAATTTGGCTGAGTGCTTTTGGTTTAATCAACATTGCTAAACCATTATTAGCCCTTTAAAAGGTTACTTATGACCAGCATTAAAGATTGTGGTGTATTCAAGCTGTGCATTGTGTCAAATAATGTAAAATTTTTAAATCATAAGCTATGTGATAACATCTTTCTTCAATGTAAATTGATAGGATTTTTTCATATAAGGTTACATATTTGAATAATTTTTTGTATTAATGTTGGTACGTGTGTCTTTTGATCATAAAAGCTGATGCAAATAAATTTTTTTTTGTTTTATTTGTTTCTCTGTCAGGTTATTGTGGCGCATTTAATTTTCTTAATATGGATTTATTTGCAATCCTCCATTGAAACTCTATCAGACTGACTATCAGTGAATTTCTATCTTGCAGTCTTATAAACACAAAATTTTCAAGGACAAGTAAAGACAGGCTATATCCGATGAAATAATCTTACTGTGCTTTAGCACATTTTATATCCCTGGTAAGAAAAGCTGCTTATATTCTCTAGCCTAGAATTATGTACCCTTGCCTAACCTTAACGTGTTTTTGGTTCCATACTTTTATTCTAGGGGCATTTAAATTCATAGCATAAAATTCTTATGTATTTACATATCTCACACTTATACTTTCATATTTACACAAATAGCCCTGAAATCCTTAATATCACATCAAAAATAGCATGTGCAACTTTTAAAAGTGTAATACACCTTTTCATACATAGGTTTAAAGCAATAAAAACACTTTATATGTAAATTTGAAAGTTTAGGTGTGAGATATGTAAACACATAAGAATTGTGTGCTACGTCTGTAAATTTTATTTTATTTTATTTTCTTAGGTTGTTTCTGGTTTTTCAGACAATGTTAGTGCCCTGCAAATACATAATGCTTTCCATTGAATCTTCAGTCATTAATTTTGTAAGCTATTTCATTGTTCTGCTCTGACAAGGCCAGCTTTGTTCTAATGACATTTTTTTTTATTAATGCGGTTTAGCTTTCAAGTATTGACATCTAAATGAGCTAGGGAGAGAATATGTTTCAGTTTGACATTGTACACTTTTGCTGTGTCGCACTGTCCAGTAACGAAGTTAAATATTTGATAAAATCATATTAAATTACTGCATAAAGTGCTGTAAGAGCTTGGTTATTTGGTAAAAAACAATTGTGCTACTAATATAAAAGCTTGGGCTTTACTTGAACAATCAGCAAAAAGATGTGCCAGAGGGAGCCTGACCTATGAACTATGCTTTGTGAGCACTATAACGGTTATATTTTAGAAATCTGTATCAAAATATTTATGATTCCCATACCAAATCTTATCAGTATACCATTTGCAACATCTGACATGAAAACATCTCAACACAACCCTTCATTTGTTCTGACAAATCTCAAATGAAGAAACTTTACAACATCCAGAATGACAACACTAGCAAAAGAAACAACCCCATTATGCCATGAAACAAGCCCTGAGCCCTGGCCGCATCCGCTGTATAGAAATAATAGTAGGGGTACGAGAGGCTGCCTTGATCCTCCCCGCTGGCCGGTGAAGAAGAAAACGATGAAGTTGGTGACGGAGGCGGCTTCTCTGCCGGCGGGGTTAGGATAGCACCGCTTGATGGTTTCGGTGGTGACGGCGGAGGCGAGCAAATCACTGGGCATGTGCCGCACTTGCTTACGCACAACGAACTTGCTTCGGGCATTTCTGCTGCCGTGTCTATCACCGCACCGGTCAGGAGGAGCACTGTAATGGCCACCATTGCTGCAATCTGAAGCATCATGGCCTGTTGTTGGTTTTCTGTTCCTGCGTGTGTACATGTAAAGATTGAACTTTTAATCAGAATCAGATGCTGGTGGAATGTTATAGGAGGATGAGGAGAGCATATGTTCTAGAAATTGCATGACAACCTTGAGAAAAGTAGATTCTTGCAAAAATATATACTTTGGAAGTTGTAGTGGTGGGTTATAGGTAGAGATGCTTTGCTACTTATCTTAAATGATTATGATATCAAGAAGGAAACTGTAACAAGGATTCTTACATAAATGACCCTACATCTGTATGTGTGTGTTCTAAGAATTGTTTGTTATACATGCTTAGGGCTTTAGTTTTTTTATATTTGATCCATTTCTATTAATTTACATTTATCTAAGATATTTCTCATTATGTATTATTGCATCTTGATTATGTTATTATTTATTTATTTTTGTTTATAAAAATGTTAAACGTGCTATTCGGGTTTGCGTCAGTTAGTGTTGTAGGCGGAATGGAATGTGGGTTTGAGTTATGCTTATTTGAGTTGGGTTAAATTTTGGTTGGTCCCAAACTCGACCCCATGATTTGATTATACACCCTTTATATGGGAGTCCCAATTTTTTTTTATTGATTTATAATCTAAGAATAAGATGGTGATGAATCATCTTTTATGAAGAATTGACTGTTTATCAACTTTGATGAATGATGTTGATAGATTGTGATGCCTCTTGTTATGTGCTATTTCTATATAATCTTTTATTTGGAATTGAATACTTAAAAAATTATATATGTGTGTACATACATACATATATATGTATGTATGTATGTCTGTATGTGTGTGTGTGTGTGCGCGCGCGCGCGCGCGCGCGAGGCATGACATATCTCGAGGCGATTTTTTAAGCATGAATTATTCAAATTTTGATAAAAACTCATTCAGAACTCTCACTTCAGTAAATTTATAGTTCGACAAGAAGAACTCAATGTTATAATATTAGTCCAATCCGAGTAAAATCAAGCTCAGATCAAGTCATTAAACAACTCTTGAAAGTTTTACAAACATATATAGGAGGTTAAACAAATGACTAATCTAGCAAGCCTATAATCGAATTGAGTGTCTCAATAAGACAAATCCAACGAGCTCAAGATTTCTCAATTCTGACATCGTTCAGGCACTCAAATGTCCATCAAACGCCATCTGATCGAAGGAAGCCCTCCAGACCATCCGATCAAAGTGCTTCATATTCTTGCATTCATTGCACTCAGAATACTATAAATAGAGACTCACTCCTCTCATAAGAGGGGGTTGGAGGCTTGAGAGAAAACTTAAAGCTTTGAAAAAGAGTTGAAGTCCAACACCACCCCTATCACCGTCGATCGTCGTCGGCTGCCATCAACCACCGCCGACAGTCTTCGATCACCACCGACTGCCGTCGACAATCACCGATCATCGTCGAACACTACTATCGTCATCAACTACTACTGACCATCGTCGAATGCTGACTACCATCTATCAGCAGCAATCAGTGTTAACCACTATCGACCGGAAGCCGCTAGCCGACGTTGTAACTTGGAAAACCTAACAACGCTTTCTCTTTTGTGAGACAGAGGGTCCTTGTAATCATCTACCTATAGTAGATTCTTACATCTGGGTCAGACCCCAACGTTTTTTCCCTTTACTGGTTTTCCACGTAAGAACTTATGTTGTTTTTTGTCTGGTTGTGTGATGAATTCTCTTGCAATGCTAATACAATAATTCATTAGTGCCGCAAATTTTTTAGTATGCATCAATATTTTAAGTTATTATTGGATGAGTTATTAGCGAATTTCTTATTAAACAAATAATTAGGTTATTATTGGATGAGTTATTACCAAATTCCTTATTAAAAAAAAATTGTGTTCAAAAACATAAATAAACAAATGATTTTACTTTTTTATGAAAATCCAAATTATTGAATTATATAAATAAATGAATCTAAACTTTATTGGTTGAACTACTTTACTCAAAAGCTGGCTGATAAGTGCCACTAGGGCTGTAAACGAGCCGAGCTTGAGCGAGCTCAGGCTTGGCTCGTGTTTGGTTCAATTGAAATAGCTCGTGTTCGAAATTAGCTCGTGTTTGAAATCAGCTCGTGAATAGTGTGTTAGTGTTAGGATCGATTTAGATATTTGTGTTTGTGTTCGGCTCGTGTTCGGCTCGAAATTGGCTCGTTAAACTAAAATTGAGAAAAAATAGATGTAAAGTGTGAGATTCGAACCTATATCATATCTATACAAAAAGAAGACACTAACCACATTGCCACATGAGGTGTTATGATTTAAACTTAACATAAATATATATAATATATTATTATATAAATAATATATGTAATATATTGTTATATAAAAAATTATATAATTTTTTTTTCGAGCCATTTCGAGCCGAACACGAGCAAACAAACTGTTGTTCGTGTTTGACTCGTTTACATTTCGAGCTTAAAAATTTGCTCGTGTTCTGCTCGTTAGGTTTAACGAATGAACTGAACACGAGCTGTTCACGAACAACAAGCCAAATTGCAGCCCTAAGTGCCATTTTATTTTTTAACTCTGTAGGAAATTACATCCAGCGGATGAATATTTTAAGGTGCAATGGCCCGCATTTTTTATTAGCGTGGTCCTGTTCAAACCAGAATATTACAGATCGAACCAAAACTAAATTCATATTTGAAGTCTCGCATTAAATGCCAAAATATAAATAATATTTAAAATTTTTTAAGAGTGAAATACACTTTTCATGTGTGGAAAGTAGTGCGCGCGCGCGTTGAAGTATAGATGTTAGATATGCAAATAAGTAGGAATTAAGTGGTATATATGTAAATCTTCCATATTTTAATTGAGCTTTTTTATAATAAAAAAACATTATCTAACTTCTAAAATTAGGTTCATTTACAACTCAAAACCTTTAAGAAAATAAAATAAAAAAGAAAAAAATTAAAAAAAATAAAAACTCTTAAAGCAATTTATTTATTTTATTTTATTTTTACTGAAATTACAGAAGTTCAATCAAGTTATCTACGAGAAGAGGTTGTAATTAATCGTTTTGTAGACTTAAAAGCTTAAATTTATAAATAATATTTAGCTTAGTATATATTATTATTAACACTTTCATCAACCATTCTTTTTGAGATTAAGGGTCCGTTTGGGGCAGCTTATTTGGTGCGGTGGCGTTTTGAAAATGCACCTGGATTGTTTCGTTAAACTGCGTTTTGACAACTTATACATTTTGAAAACACTGAAAGCAGCGTTTTCATGGTGGCAGTTTTCAGGCAGCGGTCTGAATTTTCCAAAAAAATTTAAAATTTCTAATAGCCAGCGTACCTAACTTATCAGCAGACTATTCAATAAGCTGTAGCTGCCCCAGACAAACCCTAAATTCCTTTAATATTCTCATGTCTTTTAACACAAACATTGATGCCGATTCAAGTGGAACAATGGTCAAGCTCCCTTGAGAATTTTAAAAATTTACATATATACCACCCAATTACTACGTATTAACATCCAACGCTAAAAGTTTGATATTTACACTATACATAAGCACATGCATAAAAATGTGTATTTCACTTTTAAAACGATAATGATGATAATATTTTTGATATTATCTTAAAGATTTAAATGTTATACATGCAAATATGAATGTTTTGGGTGTTTGATATGTAAATACATGAGAATTGATGGTATGTATGTAAATGCCAAAATATGAAAAAACTACCAAAAAAAAAAAAAAAAGAAAAGAAAAACAAGTATTAGTTTGAGGTGCCAAAAAAACTTTTATTTGGCGATAATTCTGAGATAAAATATTGATAGTTTATTTATTGGTATAAATTACTTTTGAATTAAAGAGTAACTTTTATGGAGAGTTATTTTCTTTATTACAATTAGTTGGCTCTGGTTAGGAGTGTAAGAGAATCGAGTCGAGCTTGAGCCACCGTCAACGTGGGCTTGATTAATTTATCGAGTTGGAACTTGAGCTTATGTTTAATTCTACGATTTTAGCTGGCTCAAGAGCCGCTTATTGATCATGAAAGAGAGAAAATAATATTAATTCAAATCAGTATTATAATAAAATGACATATAAAATCAACAATTAGAATATAAATAATAATAAATTAGTTGATATCAAGTATAAAATATTAATTAAAATTTTTATTGATTTAAAGATAATTTTATTATTTTTTGAACTTAATTTATAATAATTATTTTTAAACTAGCAGACTTACAAGCTAACAGATTGAGTTGGTGTTAGTTTAGTTTAAACTTGGCTTTTTAGCTCGTGAGCCACTTATCTAGCTTAGTTGGGGCCAACTCACAAGTCTTCTTGACTCGTTACATAATTTAAATACATATTCGTTGGAGCATCATTAGTCCTATTTTTAGCATTGAAGGTATTGGCTAGATAATAATATTATTCAGATAATAGCCCTTTTCAAGTGACTGAGGGTCTGTTTGGGGCAGCTGTAGCTTATTGAATAATCCGCTGATAAACTTATTAAAAATAATCTGCTAATACGCTAGGTGCGACGGCTATTACAAATTTTTATTTTTTTTTGGAAAAGTCAGACTGTTGCCAATAAGCTGTCATCTCACCTAGATAGGTGCGGTGTGAAAACGCTGTTTTCTGCGTTTTGAAAACTCATAAGCTGCCAAAACGCAGTTTACCCAAACAGGCCAGGTGCTTTTTCAAAACGTCACCGCACCAAATATGCTGCCCCAAATGGGCCCTAAATGCTGCCCATATCATGCAATTTTATATTGCTTGGTTAGTTTAGTGAATTTAGAATAATTAATGGTCCTTATGATCTTTTTTTGGTCATTCTTGACTATGATTTTAACAATAATATCATATTTAGATGTTGATATAGTTGACTTATGTTTAAATTGTGTCGAAATAAAATTTCAATGCCATTTATAAACTTATTATTTCAAGCCATTTAGATGTTATAATATAAATCAATTTATAAAATTTCTATATGAAGTAGTTTAGCTTGTGTAAACTTTGAAAGTTGCTGCTAAGATTTTCAACCCAGTCATCTCTGTCACGTGCACCGTACACTCAGGAGGATGAATCATAATAATAATTGATGTATGTCAGGTTTAATAGAATAATGAATTATCATTTTAATATTGTATGAAAATTTAAAATATATTGATATAATAAAAGTGATGAGTAGAAACACCATAAATTTTTATATGAAAAACCGGAAAAGTAAAAAAAATCACAAAGTATAGCATAGTCAGAACAACCCACTATAAATTCATGAGTACACGTACAAGTTCTTGTCCAATAGACAGGACAAGACTACACAATTTCTCCATATATAATATTTGTTGCACAATGACCATGAGTTATTACAGTTGGGAGCAGTTACTGATAATTTAGTACACCAGCTTCGAAGCGCGTTACTACATAGTGTTTAGGACGACATGCTACTCTGTTGGGTGCTTCATTAGTCTGTAATGTATGTCGGGATTCCGCAATACACGTGATTCTCAAGTGGTTTTTTTTTATAACAAGCAAGGAGCAACAAATGATGTTCGATGATGGCTGGTGAGCAGTGGTCGACGGTGGTCAGTAGCTACAGGAAATGGTAGTTTGTTGAACCTTTGGTGTAGAACATTGGACTGCAGTTCCTTCTCATTCAAGCTCCGAGATTCCTCTGGCGCAAGTTCTGGATCCTCTTTTATGAATGGGGCAGAGCTCTATTTATAGATTATGGGAGAGACATCCCTGCAAATAAAGAAAGAATCCATACCACTCTATCGGATGACCCGGAGAGACTCTCTCGATCAGATGGTGTTTTCTGGATATTTGAGTGTCTTGACAATATTATAATTGAGTGATCTTGGGTTCGTTGAATTTGTTTTGTCGAGACACTTGATTTGATCACAAGATTGTCAGATTTGAAAACCATTTGAACTTCCAATTAGGCATTAGAAGCTTCCAAAAAAGACTTAAGGGATTAATATAGGCTTGATTTGACTAGGATTGGTCCAACTGGTGTCATATTGTTCGTCTCGTCGAACAGATCAATTTGACTATAAATTTGTAAATCAGAGTTCTGAATGATTTTTAATTGGAGTTTAGACATTTGTTACTAAAAAAAATGCTAAGAGATCCATACCGATTGCCTCAAGGTTCATGCAAAATGAAAATTTTTGTTGGTGAAGTATCAATTGCCCCTTGTTTTTGGGCAAGACTAACATTATCATCTGAGAATACCATTAATTTGCCTTTTTTATTTTTACAACTTTTTTCTCCTTCATTATATATATATATATATATATATATATAT
>NW_018165012.1:690240-721510 GCF_001263595.1 Phalaenopsis equestris | reverse complement strand
ATATATATATAAGGAGAAGGATGGTGGGTTGGAGGTCAGGTTGAGAGAGCGGATTAAACTCGTGGTCAGGGTCGTGCGGTGCCCCTGTACTATGTACGACTTACCTACGTTGCATGGATTGTGTGATTGGGGCGCGGGTGCTGGGGTTTCACAAACATCACTGTCTGAGAGCGGTATGATGAGTGTTGCGAGAGACCTTGGATTTTAGCCATTTTTGGATGATTTTTAGTCATTTTAAGCCTATAAATAGGACAGAACTAGGAGAAATAATTGGAGTCTCCTACTTGTGCATTTTGAAGGGGGTCTCTTGACCTCCCAACAATGAATTCCAGAGGGGATTCTTCGTGGGGGAAAAATGAAGTTTTCCAATTGTGCCTTTTTGAGGGGATTATTTGTGGAGAGATCTTGGAGTCTCCCCACAGTGCATTCCCGAAGAGATTCTTTGTGGAGAAAAAATAGAGTTTTCCTTTCGCTCGATCCAAAAGCGATTATTTGTGAAGAAAAATTAAAGTCTCCCCGTTGTGCATTTTGGTGGTGGGAGATTCTTCATGGAGAAAAATTGGAGTCTTCTAGTCGAACATTTCAGAGGGGATTATTCTCTGCAAAAAATTTGAAGTTTCCTAGCCGTGTATTATGGGGCAATTCTTTGTGTAGAAAAGTTGCAGTTTTGTCGTGGTGCATTCTTAAGGAGATTTTATGTAAAGAAAAAGTTCAAGTTTCCATGTCGCGCATTCTAGAGGGGATTTTTGGTGCAGAAAAGATTAGAGTAGCTATGCATTTTACAGGAGATATCCCTGCCTCCTAGCCCCTACCGTGCTTTCTAGAGGAGATTTCTTGTGCTACTATTGCACTTTATGGAGCTTAATTTTTGTTGTTGTATTGCGCTTTCTAAAGGATATTTCTTGCATTGTTGTAACGTTTTTTGGAGGAAAATTTTGTGTTGCAGTGATGCTGATATCTAGAGAATCAACTCTTCCTAAAAATAAGCAAAAATATAATAATTTTGAGGAGGTGATGCCGATAGCATTTCAATATGAGTTGACTTTTTTTTTAGGTCATGAAAGATTGAACTTGTAGAGATCAAACACATCCTTAGTGAGTAAAATAAGTGAATAACTCCCATGAAATAAACAAATTATCGTTGGTGAATGAGATAACAAAGTTCTGGGGTATCTTATTGATACACCGAAAATATATACATTTTTAGACCCATATTTTATACTTATTTTTGCTGATATTGTACCTTAATGGAATGTATTTTAATGTTTTCTTGCAGGTTGTTGATTTTTAGGACTTAAAGTAAAAACAAAGCAAAAAGAATGAAATTTAGAGTCAAAATGACGTTTTTGAAGAAATACTCAACACCGACCGCACCAAGGGCAGCGTCGACGACGCAGAACAACAGAACAACTAAAATTTTTACTTAGCGCTGACGGTGCCAAAGACGATTCAGCTCCCGTTTCTAGAAGGTTCGATGTATATGGACGATTTTTGAAGAGTTTTTGGAAGCACCTCTTGGAGAACCGACCTTGGTCTTTATATGGGGCCGAAATTTATCAGGAAAGAGACTCATTTTTGCTTCAAGACATTCCACCACGCTCCATTTTTGCCATTCTTCATAATCCATCTTCATTCCACCACCATATTGGACTCCATTAGTGATTTTTCTTTTATAGTTTAGAGTTTGTGTGGTGAGATTTAGTGTGAAACTTTCTGTAGGAGTGTTGGAGAAGGAGAAAAGTGAGAGATATCTTCTACCTGCATTTCTAAGGAAAGGCTACAAGGGATTTGCTTTGAGAAAGAGTTTTAGATAAGTTGTTTGTTTATTAGTATTGTATGAACTTTCTTTTATATATGAAATTTGTGTATTGTTGTGTATTTCTCATGAAATCTGAGTAGTTCACTCTATCTTTCTCCCTACTTTTACATTTTGATCTGACCAATTGAATTGTTAAAATATGTTGTGAAACATATGATCCGGGAAATGGAGTATGAGTTCTACAACAGAGTGAGAATCACATTTGGTTTCATGGAGGAGAAATTAGTTCATGGAATTAAGTGCAATTAAATAGAGAAATATTCTTTGTTGGGTGTAGAATTGGAGAATCTTTAGGGTGACAGACTAAAATTCTCAATTTGGTCTTAGTGTTTTAAAACTAAAGCGAGAGTTAGCCTTCAGGTGAAGGGAGGTGGGAGCTCTGCAGTGGGAGCCGGTATCCTTCTAGCCTAGCCACGGATTTAGGGACTAAGCCTAGGATTAACCAATGATTTTTTATGCATTGTATCAGGGTAGAGAATTATAATTGCTCATATTTTGCACTGTACATATTATAAAAAATTATCTCATCTCATTTCACCAGAACCTCATTGTAGTGTGAAGGATTTTTTTTCACATAAGAAATCTTCATTACATAAACATAGTTAGTAGATTAGTATTTACTTTTTAAACTTTGCATTTCTGTTTTACTAATAGTTAAGTACTTTAGTTTTGATAACATCTCAACAATCGAAATTAGTGACAGTGATTTCGTTTGATTTTCAGTAAATTTCCTAGTAAAACTTATAATTGCCAATTTACATATTCCCTGCGGTATCGATATTTGGGGCTTAAATAGAAAACCCTTTATTACTTGATAACAATATGTATACTTGCATAGAATCCCATTATTAATTGTTATAATTATATATATTTTACAAAACTTACTTTTCATATAAGGATCAATTTTTTAGTGCTGTAGTGGTGTCAACTTCATAAATCCTTACATATAAAAAACTGAGATTACTTATCCTCCATGATAGTTTTCCTCTCTCAGTAAGACCCAGAGCTGATGGATACTCAAGAGGATATGAGAAAGACACGGGCTTACCTCGATCAGAGCACAAATCCTTTGATGATGTTCATAAAGATGTTGTCATAGATTAGCAATTTATGTCTATATGTCTTTGTTAGTGGCTTTTCCTTAGAAACTTTGTGATTGTCTATCATCATGTTGGTTTATGTAGCTTTTCAATCGCTTTACATGACCTTTATGCATGGTGATAGTTTATTTGTCTACACATCTTTCTTTTGCTTGATGTAAAAATATTGATTCCATACAACTTGCCTCCTATAGGAGATAAAAAATATCAAAATTCTTGAATCAAATATACCACAACCTAAGTATTGTCTCCAGTAGGGACTTAGTAACATTGAGCTTTTCTGAGATTAATACCTTTCAAGATTCTTAGACTTTTTGCGTAAGTAAAACCTTTTGAGGCTTATTGTCCCTTGAGGTTTTTTTGACGTATATATGCCTTCCGAGGCTTATAGCATTCTAAGGGTTTTTATGTATTTGGTCATTTAACAACTTCTTCATCTATGATGGACATTAGGATATTGACACATGTTGTGTTAAGTATTGTATACTCTTTTTTTTATTGGAGCTCATATTGCTGGTCTGTGAGCCGAGGAGGAAAATCATAATTCTACTATGGGTTGAACTTCTTTTGTTGTGAGGCTTGAACAACATCCTATGGGTTATTCTTATGGTTTCCCCCAAAATGCTCAAATTTCTTCTTATATGAGATGATGGTCTCGTCTGCAATGATTTGTGCTTTATCATAATGAATGAGGTCAGCGTAAGAAAAAAACTATCTCCCACATCAATAATGAGTAGAGAGGTCTTAGGTGAAGCCCTCCGAGGAAGAATCGTCTCAACAATTTTGAATCCATCTCTAAAAATTGATAAGTTTCAGTGTAGAATCTATTGAAGTGGTCCTTGAGAGACTTTCCCTCATTTTGGTGAATTTTTGAGATATGAGATATATCTTTGATGATCATTTCCTTTGCAATGATCTGCTCCATAAATGGCCTAACAAATTCTTTGAATACGTTGATAGTACCCCCCTTGAGGGCATGGAGTAGAATCGGGAAAGAGCTTGACCCTTGAGAGTGACAGAGAACACTTGATAGAGAAGCGCATTTGAGGCACCCTGAATGTGCATCATGATTTGATAGTGGTCAACATACTCTTAGGGTTCAGTTACCCCTTTAAAGGAATCAATATTCATGAGGTTGAAATCCGCTAGGATGGGTGTTAGATTTGGATGCTCTATTGTTCTGAACATTGCGTGTAGTGGCCATTCATCAAGTTTTGCAAGTTCTTCAGTGGTGGGATCAACTTTTCCCACAGACGGTACCAAACTGATGCGTGCTGGAAGATTTGCGGTGTTTGAATAATAAATGATAATATCAACATTGTACGAGAATCTATCACACACTCAAATAATAAAAGTGATAGTTTGAGACATCAGAAGTTTTTATGTCATAAATCTGAAAAAAGGTTAAAAAGCCATGAGGCCAAACCCAGTCAAAACAATTCACAATGAATTTGTGACATGTTCTTATCTCACAGTAGGAAAAAGACTACACAATTCCTTGAGGTACAATGTTTGTTGCACAATGACCAGGAGTTATTGCAATTAGGAGCAATTATTGGAGCTTCAACACACTGTTTTGAGGTGTGTCCCTGCATAGTATTCAAGATGATGTGTTGTTCCATTGAGTGCTTTGTTACTCCACAACATACGTAGGGATTTCGTGGTGTACGTTATGATTCTACAAATATTTTTTTTGCAATGATCAAGGGCGACAGACGTTGGTCGATGATGGCCAATGAGCTCTGATCTACGGTGTTCGGTGGTTGTAGTAGCGGGTGGAGTTTGTTGGAACTTTGGTGTATAATACTAAGCTTCAATTCCTTCTCCTCTAAGCTTTAGGCTTCCTCTGGTTCAACTTCTAACTCCTCTTTCATGAAAGGGGATGACTCTATTTATTGAGTCTGGGAGAAACTTCTCTGCAAATAAGAAAAGAGTCTAGATCACTCAATCAAACGACCTAACGAGATTCCCTCGATTTGATGATATTTTGCAAACATCTGAGTGTCTTAATGATGTCAGAATTGAGTGAACTTAGACTCCTTGAATTCATCTTGTTGAGACGCTCAATTAAACCACAAGTTTGTTAGATTTGGAATATCTTTTACTTTCCAATTTGGCACCAAAAGTTTCTAAAAATAACTTAATAGCTTGATCTAGACTTGATTTGACTTGGATTGGACCAACTTTGGTGTCATTCTGATCAATTTTTACTATAAGTTTGTTGATATCAGAGTTTTAGGTGATTTTTAATTGGATTTTGGACATGTCTTACTAAAAAATGGTCTGAGACTGTTCGATCGCCTTGAGATTCATGCAAAATGACAAATTTTAATGATGATGATCAATAATAATAAATTAATATTTATTATTATTATTATTATTAACAACAACAATAATAATAAATAATTAAATTTAATACTTTTATATACTTTAGCGGCATTTACATACATACCACAATTCTTATGCATTTACATATCTAATATCTAAATATTATAATTATATGCATAACACTTAAAAAATTTAACATCTCATAAAAATATCACGACCAATATTTTCTTAAAAGTGAAATACACTTTTTTTATACATTGGTTTATAACACCAATAACACACACACTCGCGCGCGCGCGCACACATTTAAGAATTGTAAATGTATAAGAATTTCACTTTTAAGAATGGTAAATGTATAAGAATTGTAAATTGTAAATGTATATATATATAACACAATATACATGCGCCGCGTACTCAGATTAGTTGTTCGGACATTTGCTTTTCAGTTGTAAGTTCCCTTTGGTCTGGGGTTAGATTCCCCCCGAGTGTAGGGTGTGGTACTCGAATTCTTTGGCGCATGAGAGTTGATCGGGGCTCGTATAAAATCTTTGGCAATTCCTTTTAATACACACGTGCGCGCGCACACACACACCTGTATGTACATCTATATACATATACATATGCATGTACATACATGTATATAGATATAAATATATATATCGGTTCGAAGGAAGCGATGTCACGGTAGTCATGCCAACAGCTACTTACTAGTCGAGTAGGCCAACCAGGGTCGACCATCTTCAGTTAGTCATCCCACCTTGGCGGGCCATCCTGACACACCTCCAACCCGCTGACCGCCATTGTTCAACCACTCCTCTCCAATCGGCCGGCAACCTTGGTCGTCTGTACCCAGCCTACCGGCTACAAAGGACCGACCACATGAAGAACAACTGATAGAAAAGACCACCTTGTCGGGCCGAAGGAAGTGCCATCACCGGAGTCACGCCAACAGCTACATACTAGTCGAGTAGGTCAACAAGAGTCGGTCATCTCCAGCCGGTCGTCCTACCTAGGACGACCATCCTGACACACCTCCAACCGGACAACCGTCATCGGCCAACCACTCCTCTCCAATCGGTCGAAAACCTTGGTCGTTTGTACCCAACCTGTCGGCTACCAAGGACCGACCACATGAAGAAAAACCGGTTGGTCGGATGAAAAGCCAACCAACCACCAAGGGTCGACCGCCTTGGTCGGCTACCACTAGCCAACCGACCACCATGGGCTGACCACAAAGAACCTTCGACCGACCAAAGAGAAGATAGTCAGCCGACCACCTTGGTTGGCCACCCCTAACGGGCCAAATAGCCTTGGTCCGTGGACACCAAGTTGTAGGACTTCAAATCTGAGCGATGGAAGGACCAAAGTACTCTCTGTCGCTCTTATAAAGCAGAATCATATTTGTAATCTCATTTCTCCCTCTTCTTTACTTTTATAAAATAGGGACCCTTGGCATGTGTAAAGGGTTCCATAGGATCTCTTTCACAACCCCCATGTAGGAAGCACGCTCATCTTCTTCCCTCACTTATAATTTTTTTACTTTGTGTGGAATAAAAGAGACCAAAGAGCTCGGGAAAATACATCTTTGCCCTTCGGCAGTGCAAATCTCTCTCTTTATCTCTTTCCATATTTTTTTTCTCTCATTCACTCATCGTGCATTATCCCTTGGGCACTCTCAAGACAGATTTGGATTCAATATCCTCAAAGATGCAGTGAGTGTGAAGTGCGCCAACAACAAGAAGACGAGCACATCAAGAGAGAGAAAGTAAAAAAAGAAAAAAGAAGAAAAAGAGAAAAACAATTTTACGAAAGACAAAGGGATAAGAAGAAAAAATAAAAGAAGAAAAGGATAAGAAGAAAAAGAAAAAAAGAAAGAAAAGAATAAGGGTGGTCGGGCCAGGTTGGCAGGCCGGTTGGAGGTGGCCGACCGGTAGGAGCAGGGTGGCCAACCCGACAAGTACAATTCTGCTGGCGCGAATCCGACAACGACGCTTCCTTTGGCTCGGTGAGGTGGCATTTTCCTCTTGTACACGTTCATATCACACAAATAACATCACTATTTTTGCTTTTAAAAAACTAAAAATACTTTCCTTCATGCAAAACTAATATGACATATATGTAAGATTTGAAGTTTAGTTGTTTGACATATAAATGCATTGGAGTTGTGTGGTAAGCATATAAATCTTCCTTATTCTAAAAATTAAACCGATAAATAAAAGCTAATCATTTAACATTTATTCAGCCAAAATATATTTGTTAATATATTTGTTAATGCTTTGTTATATAATATTTTAATTTCGCGGCATTTACGCACATGTAACATAAATTTTATTCATTTACATTTCTAGCACTTAAATTTTAATATTTAAATCTTTAATAAAAAAAAAATATATATCATTATTATTAACTTTAAAAAATAAAAAATAATAATAATTTTTTATTCATAGATTTATAAATGTAAATATCAAACTTTAAGTGTTTGATATACAAATGCATAAGAATTGTATTGTATGTATATAAAACTTCTTTTATATTTTCATTTATTCAGGAATTGTGGTATAGAGGAAACTAACTCATACCTAAGCTTGCAAGGGACAATTACATATAGATCGCCCGAAACTTGCTATTTATAAATCAACAACTCTTTTTCATCCATTTTTCAAGTTCTCACTCAAATGTCAAAATTTATAATAAAACTTCAATCCATTGTATTCATTTTTATCAAATTCTCAATAATGTGATTGTAGCAGCATAAATACATTGGTTCGATAGTTCAAAAAAAATCACTAAATAATTAATTTATAAATATTAATGCATGCTAGAAAATTCGCGGCAGTAGAGTAACAGACTATCGTCTTAGCATTGTATGAAAGTTCAACACACACACAGATGAAAGGGAAAGAAGCAGTGATGACTCCATAAGTTTTTACGTGGAAAACCCATAAGGGAAAAACCACGGGGTCTGACCCAGTTGCGGAAATTCACTATTGATTGATGATTACAGAAATTTATTGTCACACAGACGGGAAATAGTGACTATATGTTTTGAATTACAACGTCGACTGACTGCGTCTAGTTGGTGGTGATCGATTATGATTAGCGGTGGTCGAGGACGGTTGACAGAGGTCCACGACGGTCAGCGGTGGTCGACGACGGTCGTCGGAGGTCGGCGGTGGCCTACGACAGAGGTCGGTGATGGTCGACGACGATCAGCAGTGATACTGAGCTGCGACTTCTTCTCAATGCCTCAGACTCTCTCTTTATACTTCAGCTTCCCCTCACGTGAAAGGTGGGAGTTTATTTATAGTGTTTTGGGTACAATTAATGCAGGAATATGAACCATTATGATCGAACAGTCCAGAGAGCTTTCCTCGATCATACAATATTTAATGTACATTTAAGTGTTTTAATGATTTCAGAATTGAGTGATCTTCGGCTCGATTCGAGTGTAAACTTGCAATATTCGACAATCGTTTGACCTTTCAAATATAAGTGTGGTTCAATGACTTGATTTGAGCATGATTTGACTCGGATTGGACTAGTTTTCATATCATTAGGTCCATCTCATCGAATCGGCCATTTTCACTATAAATTTACTGAAACTGGAGTCCTGGATGAATTTTTATCAATATTTGAATTTTTTTTTCAAAATATAATCTCGGGATCTATATCATATCTCGAGATTCGTGTCGGATGATGAAAATTTATTGGCGGCACATCAAATATTAATATGTTAGGTGGTCTGTGCATAATATTATTAATATTTTTAATGTAAGCAATCAAATTAATTTAACAAAAATTAATTATTTGAGCTAACATTTCACATCAATCGACCCTCAAAAGCATTAATGATATACATTAGTGGCACTCGTCGCACCACTTATTTTCACATGGCTCTTTTAAAATTAGTTAGGATAAAGGGAATCTGAAAATTTACTTTTATCTACCCCGTAATAATAAATATTCGAGAAATATATTCATTATTTAAATATTTTTTTTTATAGAAAATATGCCTGACATTTCAATTCAAATCAAAGGAAACTTGTCTTCTTTGTTAAATATGGTTGGAAGCCCCACAAGCTAATTAATGCATGGCCTTTCAATCATAAAAGTTCTATAACATTTTTCTTTGCATCATATTGTTTGGTTTTCACAATGTAGATTGTATGTTTCTACCAATATTAATAGATAATATACTTCTAAAATTTATAAATAGACTTTCACTCATTATATGAATAGATAGCTTATATTGGACATTAGAGAGACCTTAGAGATTTTAAGGATCCTTATGCTCCACTTGGCTGCTGCTATGAACTTTCCGCCCGACCAGTGATGTCTGTTGACCAGCACCATTGAACCTCCAACACCTGACCCCTACTGTCACAGTCAAATTTTCATGACTCAACGAACATAGTTGGATTACTCTACTTGACCACCACCATTAGACCACTGTTGTTGGGGCTATTATTGCTTGACAGTTTTCATTAGATTGTCATCGATCAAACATTTTTGTTTGACTATGGTTGCTCAATTATTGCTGTCATATCCTGGTCGCCTGATTGCCATCACTTAAATATGATCTTCCAATCACTATTACTTATTTACACATGTTTGGCCTCTAACATTAGACTATAGTCGTCCGTCCACTGTCACCCCACCAACATTACTTTACAACCATCACTCTACTAGGATTTTATGACTATCGTTGTCCAATGAATTCATCACTTACCATTATATGTTGATCTATCCCATTGATGCATGCCATCACTTGTAGGCCACACTAACGTTGTTCATCCTTACCATTAACAATAATGTTGATGCTCGTAATCATAGACTTTATTCTGGCCTTTTTATTTTATTAACGCATCTTCTCTAAAGCGAACGATCAAACAAGCTATAACACGATCCCTTAAAGAAAACTAATAGCTTTGTGATACTCTATCTTTTATTATAAAATATATTCTACATATTTATGTTTATTATAATGTACCAATTTCTTGTCTAATTATAGATAATAATATCATTTGTAACCTATAATATAAATTGGTGGAGTAATTTCAATTGGGTTATGCCACATTTATTTTATCCTTTTTGAATTTTTTTTAATTAAAAACTCTAACAGCTCTAATGTTATTTATTTATTTATTTGTGTGATGGATCTTTATATAAAGCTGAAGGATTAATTTCTCACTTAAAATGTCACGAGAGTTTCTAATATGCAATAATCACAAGATTATTTCTGCTATTATTTGAAGGCATTTTTATTTATTTATATTTATAATTAGCATATTATGTAAGACAATTTATAGCAAATTTATGAAAGGCAAAAATAATATCTTTAGGTCTTTATAAATAATTAATTATGAAAGACAAAAATAATATCTTTAGGTCTTTTTAAATAATTAATTATGAAAGAAAAAAAAAACAATATAATTAATTTTTTTAGTCATTTATAATTATTCTTTAGGTCTTTTGTCTTTCATAACTTATGTATATATATTTTTTTCTCATATTAAATACTTACACAAATTGATTTAAATAAAAAAAGAACTTATTTTTTTTTTATAATTTTTTAGGTAATATTTATTTTGCACTACAATTAAGACATTAGAAAGTATCTTATACACTATCAAGTACATGAGTAATGTGCATCGGAAGATCTGTGGCGGTAGATTAATAAATTAATGTCACTGTGTTGTATCAGATCTAGCACACACAAATGAAAGAAAAACAACAGGAGGAGACACCACAAATTTTTATGTGAAAAAACTTAGAAAGAGAAAACAATTTCTAAATTATGGAAGATAAAATTATAAAGTTGATTTACAATAATATTTCAGTCGTGATAGCCGTTATGAGCCATGAAGGACATAATTGATTTTTATGAAGATAGTAGTCCGCCATGAATGTAGTAAACGATTGTTGCAATATCAATTATTGCAGGGATTGTGGTTGAAAGTTATGGTAGTAGTTGGTTATATACGTCGTAGGAAGTAGCTTTAGAAGCTTCGGTTGGCGACAACGGTTGTAGTTGGGAGCTGTGATAGTATTTATAAGTCGTAAATGTTGGAGCTGGGAGCTGCATGAGCTATGAGCTGCGTAGGTCACAATTGGTCACATAGACTAAACATGGAGCTGTACTAACTTCTGCTGTGTGAAACCCCATAAGTAGATTGCCGAACTCTTAAACATCGAGGCACTTTTTTGTGTAACAGTGGAACTTTATTAGAAACAATAAAGTTAAGCGTGCTCATCCAAGAGCACTCCTAGGATAGGTGACCTTCTGGAAAGTTACACTAATATGGAAAAGCAAAGAACACGCAAGAGCAAAGTGGACAATACCTTGATGGGTAAGAATACAGGCTATCACAAATGGTATTAGAGCATAACACCAGCCGGAAGATGTGAACTAAGTGACATATAGAAAAAAGTGCTACGTCATGGAAGCCACCTCTTGAACTTAAGATGGGACAAAGTTCCACATGGTGAGAGCCACCTCTTGAATCTGTAGGGGTCACCTCTAAAATTTTGTATGCTTGATGGATGATTCTGGGATACGAGAACTAACATTATAATCAACTACTTAAGTGGGGGAGATTGTGAAATCCCTTAAGTAGAATGAAGCCAACTCTTAAACAACGAGGAGCGTTTTGGTGTAACAGTGGAATTTCGATAGAAACTCCAAAGTTAAACGTGTCATGTTGAAGTAATCCTAGAATGATTGATCTTATGATTAAGTTACACAAACGGGTAAAACAGTGAGACTATTAGGCCAAAGCGTATAATATCTTAATGGGTGAGAATTCACGTTGTCACAAACGGTATCATATCATTACAGCGATCGAAAGCTAGGAACTAAGTGTCATACAGAACAAAGTGTTACATCACCTCTTGAACCCAGGATGGGACAAAGTGCTACATGGTGGGAACCATCTCCTGAATCTATATGGGCCATTTCTAGAATCTTATATGCCCGGTGGATGATTCTGGGTAAGAAAACTGCGAAGACTTAAATGAGGGAATTTGCAAACCTGCTTAAGCAGAATGAAACTTAAATCTTAAGTATCGAGGTAGCTTTAAGTGTAATGGTGGAATTTCATTAGAAATTCCAAAGTTAAGCATGCTTGTGATGGAACATTCCTGGGATAGGTGACCTCCTGGAAAGGTACACCAAAGCAACAAAACTGTGAGACCATTTGGTCAAAGAGAACAATATCTTGATGAGCGAGACTTTGGGTTGTCACAGAACTGACCCCCACTCAAGAGAATTTTGACTCTTCTACGGGACTTTCTTGAAGGCTCTGGAGTACTCCAATAATATTTTTTTATTATCTGGGGTCTCCAACCTTCCTAAGAGAATAGTAAATGTTACCTTTGGCTAACATATTAATTTATTTTATCATGAAAACTCATTCAGGCTTATCATCTAAGCGAGCAATTTTAAAATTTGCTTATAATTTTATTAAATGAAAATGTTATACAACATGTATAATGTTGGTATCACTTTTGGATGCCATACAAGTCGATGTCCAGAGTGTTGCAGGGTAGTTTACAGCTTCACGTAGCCTAGAACTTCTATTCAAAACATTTGGTACGCGCCTCGAGCACAAAATTAAGGTCGGTCTCAATTTAGCCCAACCCAGGAGAATTCAACACGGGGTGACATTAATTCTGACATGGGGCATATTTAATGTCTATCTTTGTTTTTATAGGCCATAACCCGACTATTCAGAGCCTCCACTTACCAATTGAAGTTATCAAACTCTCCCATGCGCATTTTGGAAAAAGTCAGATTTCAGGCCTATTTACCCGCACGGGGGCCCGGGATGCCTGTTGTCACCAAAATCCCCAATTTGAAATATCTAGAATGTTCATTTTTGAGTTATTGGTTCATATTTTAACGATTAATGATATTTTGTAGTTTTCAGATCAATTAAAACCATCCTACGGACGTCCGAACACTAATTGCATTTTGGACCGTTCGGACCATACTTGGCCCCGGGCAGCGTTTTTCATTCGATAAGGTGCACCTTTGGCGTCCGCCTCAATGTCGGACAACCCGTTTCACTCCTAGATAGTCTCTGGTAGTGCAATGATCCATAAAACGCCATCTGCGCGAAGCTGCGCACATAAGGGAGGCTAAGGAGCCAAACCCTTTAGGGCTTGTCATTTTTATGCAATGGGATGCTTCTGCAGGCTGTGTCGAGCAAATGAATCTGGCAGAGCCAAGTGCATGCAGAGGAGATTTTGGGGGTCGTGACAAATCAAACTAAAAGAAGAGATATGGCTCATTTTAAGAGAATTGCACTATTTTTTATCAAACTGAGAGGAAGAAAGTCTAGGGAGGAGAAGGAGATTTTCAAGAGAAAAAGGAGCTCAAGAGAAGAAGAGAACCCTTCTTCTTCCCGTTTTCATATTTTAGTTTTCTTGCTTTCTTGTGAGCGCTTCTTCCTTCTTTTTGTTTCTCACTATTTTATGATTCATAATTTATCTTAGGAATTGATGATAATTTTATTTCTTTTTTGTAGTTCAAGAGATGTAATAATTATACTAAGGCTTCTTCAACGTTTGAAGAAGCTTTGTCGTTCATCAAAGCTTCTTTAAACGCTGAACATAGAAGGCCAGTTGCAATCTAAAAGGGTGAAAAAATTGCTGTTCTCATAAAACAACTTTGCAATACATTTGGAAGATACTGCTTAACCGAACAACAACTCTTCCACGTGTCGATGTTCACTGCAATAGAACGAAGCTTAGCCGTCTTCTCAAATGAAATCTAAAATATTATAATAAAAAAAAAAAGTTCAAAATTAAAAGATCATATTGAATTGAACTCCTGTTCTTCTCTATTATCATGAAAACTGAATTATTATATAATAGTCAATCATTATGATTTACATTTATATCAACTGAAATGTGAAAATTATTTATTATTTATGAAAATTTAGAGAAAGAAAATATTAAGAAGTAAAAAATGAAATAATAAAGTATTGAAGAGTTGGTCATCTTTCATTAAAAAATGCTAATTATTTGGAGTTCTTAGCTCATATGACAACAAAAATTCAAATGATATTTTTATTCTTTTTTCAATAAAGTTTTTATTGCGCTAATATTATTTAATTGAGAAATTGGAAAATTTACTTACCTAGCTCATAATTTTTATATATTTACATATTTCACAATTAAACCTGCACATTTACTCGCATAGCACTTTGATGCTTCAAAGTTATGCATAAAAATGTGTATTTGACTTTTAAAAAGTACTTTTAAAAGTAATAATAGTACTATTTTTAATGTAACATTAAAGATTCTTATTCTGTGTTGGGTATGTAATGAAAATATAGAAGTTAGATATATAAATACATAAGAATTGTGTCCTATGAATGTAAATGTATGTGTGCTATTTAATTTAAATTAATAAAAACTTTAATTTAAAAATTGCCTGCAAGATTTTTTTTTCTTGGCTGCCATCCATTTATTTATTTTAATGGGCTATGCCATCTCTGTCTGTTGAGGCAATGGTTGGTGCTGGAGGGCAGTCAGATTCATGAGAGCTCGCCATTTCGATCTGAAATCAATTCAATTTCTTTCTTAGAATCTTCACCTCCCCTCGCAAAACCCGCCATGCCGATCTATATATCTCCCCTACATCGCTAATTGTCCGAATCCTTGTTGCTGTGGATCTCTTGGCTGAAATCCATCAATCCTTGTTCTGCTTCTGTTTTACTTGCTCCAATGGCGGCTTTGGCGGCGGCTTCTCCTCTCTGCACGTGGCTTGTGGCAGCGTGCATGTCGGTTTCGTGTGAGAAGGATCGGTCGTCGTCTGGTAGGAGGGCGAAGAGGAGGACGGCGGCGGCGGCGAGGGGAGGAATGAGAATGGGAGGACGAGATTCGTCCGTGGGTTTGATCTCTGCGTTTTGTGGATCGGGGATTCAGGGGTTGATCAGCTCCTTAGAGCCGTGTTCTGAATTCTACAGTTCGAGAAATGCGTCACCCTTTTTTGGAGGGAATGGGTTTCTGCTGTGTAGGCGTTGGAAGACGGAGGCCAATCGAAGGCAGAAGATGTCGTCACGCTCTTCTGCTCTTCCGTTGCCTCAGGTGATTTATTTTTCTTTTCTTTCTGTGAGCGAAGCTTATGGATTTTTAAATTGGTTAATAAATGGTTTTCTCCTAATTGGGGATTTTGTTGTTGCCTTATATGCACGTTCTCCTTTGTTTTAAAGGCTTGGTGCTTGTTTTGTTGCTATGGCTTTTTGGGCATGTGTTTTCTGGTGATTATATCATGTTGTCTGAAAAAAAGAAAAAAGCTTGTGGTACTTCTTCATGTCATGACAATGGCATGATCAAGGATTTACATTCTGTAGTATGGTTTTAGAAATGGCCTGTTAAAGTAGTTATTAAAAAAATAATCGGAAGGAATAGCTTTGATATCATGAAATGGCTACTGAAATGTATCTACCAAGCCACCTGAGTTTTGATTCTCTAGCTTTTACAACACAGAAAGATAATATTAGAAGAACACTGCACATATTTTCTAGCTTGCTCATGGTGATAGCACGAGGCCTTGAATTAAATGCTTTTATTTGACTACAGGAAAAGCGTTGGCTGTGGCTGTTGAAACTGCAAAGCCTGTTGTTGAAAAGAAAATAATAAATGCTAAACAGAGGAGAGTTGCTGTTACTGGTATGGGTGTGGTAACTCCATTAGGTCATGATGCTGATGTGTTCTACAATAATCTCCTTGAGGGGTTTTCCGGTATAAGTGAGATAGAAACATTTGACTGTGCTAATTATCCAACGGTAATGCCATCTTCCTCAGAAATGCTTCATAAATCTCTCTATCTCTTCCTCTCTCTCAAACCATGGATATGTGCCATGAATATTGCATGAACAGAAATCTTCTGAGCAGTCTTTTGTATTTTTTTTACAGAGAATTGCTGGAGAAATAAAGTCTTTCTCAACAGATGGATGGGTTGCTCCAAAATTATCCAAGCGGATGGACAAATTCATGCTCTACTTGCTCACAGCTGGCAAAAAGGCGCTGGCCAATGGTGGTGTTACAGAAGAGGTGCTGAGCCAGTTAGACAAGTCAAGATGTGGAGTTCTCATAGGTTCAGCAATGGGCGGAATGAAGGTAGAATTTTCAGTTTACTTTAAAACCCTAAGGGAAAGAATTCGTGTTGTGAAATAAATTACGATTCATAGTTTGTATTCTGAAATCATTATCTGTTTCACCTTCCTTTTTAGCTTTGAAAGATCAATGTTTTGCTAACAAACAGGTTTTCAATGATGCTATTGAGGCGTTGAGGGTTTCGTACAAGAAGATGAACCCATTTTGTGTACCATTTGCAACAACAAATATGGGTTCTGCCATGCTTGCAATGGATCTGGTTGGCTCGCGAAAACAACATTTAAAATTTTCTTTTGTTACAGTTTATTGTTATATTTGCCTAATAAATCTTAATAAATCATTTTCAAACTGGAAAATTTAGGGTTGGATGGGTCCAAATTACTCAATCTCAACTGCTTGTGCTACTAGCAACTTCTGTATTCTGAATGCAGCAAATCATATTTTAAGAGGGGAAGCTGTAAGTTGCTCATGTATTGTTCTTATTCTCATGATAGAAGTATTTCAATACTCTATGCTGTCTTCTTCTTCAATTCTTTTTTAAGGACATGCATTTATATAGGACATGATGCTTTGTGGTGGTTCAGACGCAGCAATTATACCAATTGGTAATATACCATCTATCTATTTTTTGCACATTCTATCTTTTAAATTAAGAGAAGTGTCAAAATAGTTCCCAGACCATTTGCAGCGGTCGTTTTAGTCCCAGAGTCTATTAAAGTTTTAATTTAATTCACAGACTCTTTTAATATGAGTTAAAATATCACTCCATAGGCATTCTTTCAGCCTCAATTTAAAAATTTGGGGACTAATTTGGCACTTTTATGGGCTCTGAGAATAAAATGACTCCACATAAATAGTCAGGAAACTATTTAGCACTTTTACTATTAAATTTGTTGTTAGCATAATTTAGCATTTGCATTATTAAGCCTGCCTTGTAATTATTTCTAATAGAATCACTTTTATGGCTTTATTTTTTTTCCTTTAATTTAAAGGTTTCTTTCTGAAAGGGATTCAATATGGTACTGGGTTTACATGTTTCAGGATTGGGAGGTTTTGTTGCATGTAAGGCACTTTCACAGAGGAATAATGATCCAGCAAAAGCTTCACGCCCTTGGGATGTGGTAAATGCATATAAAATTTTCTCTTGGTAGACTAGATAACAGAAGCATAATGATCCATCAAAACCATTTTATTTATCTGATAAATTTTATTATTGGATAATGTTTTTTCTTTAAATTTATTGAATTACCCGAATCATCCACACACTCATGTTTATGCTGCATACATATGCTGACGCTCACAAAGTACAAGTGTTCCAGTTTTTTGGCATATTAAATATGACATTGGTGAAAGTTACCTTCCATAAGAAACATTTATTTAACTTTTAACTTTTATGTTCCATTGACTGTGGTCTGCTTCAGGACCGTGATGGATTTGTTATGGGCGAAGGAGCTGGTGTGCTGCTTTTGGAAGATCTTGAGCATGCCAAGGTTCTAAAAAATGCCAATTCTGTAAATTATTGTGATAATAAATGTTCCTTTTCTTGTATATAATCGCTAGATTTGTGCCTTTATTATTTCTTTTTTTTTTCACAGCAAAGAGGAGCTATTATTTATGCTGAGTTTTTAGGGGGAAGCTTCACCTGTGATGCATATCACATGACTGAACCGCATCCTGAGGGTAAAAACATCAAGGGGCCCTTTAGACTCACTTCTGTTTTTGATTTTCTATTTTTTGTTTTCATTATGTTTATGTTCTGATTTGAAACAAAACACATACAGCTATTTGATTAAAGTATAGATGTTTTTTAAAACACTCAACCTAAAATTTATTTTGAGTGTTTTCAAAAACATATTAATTTGTTTTAGAAATAAAAAATAAAGAACATGTAAAAATATACACTAAATAAATATATTTTTTATAACAAAAGAAAAATAAAAGAAAAATCAAAACTAAAAATAAAAAATAAATTTGATCCCAAACAAGCCCTAAACTTTTATCTTGTTAAAAGTGAATTTTTTTGCGGTTCGTTTTAATTGCTCCATATTCATTGATCCTCTAACAGTATAGCAGTGCTTTCATGTGGTGTTTTGGAAATCAGGGGCTGGGATTATTCTGTGTATTGAGAAGGCACTATCAGAATATGGGATAGCCAGAGAGGATGTAAACTATGTAAATGCTCATGCAACTTCAACACTTTCTGGAGATGTGAAAGAGTACCAAGCTCTTATTCGTTGTTTCGGTCAGAATCCTGAGGTATGGGCACAGTTTCGAAAAGGTTGATGTATCGTAGCAAGTGTAGTAATTATTGTTTTTTCTTACAGCTAAGAGTCAACTCTACAAAATCAATGATTGGTCATCTTCTTGGCGCTTCAGGTGCGGTAGAAGCCATTGCCACAATACAGGTAAGGATAATATATTAGCAACTTACCAAATTTTTGTTCACTCTAATTATGGATTATTACCTGTTTTATTTTTCTTTTTGTGTTGGAAGGCTTAGAGTCTACAGTCTCTATTAAAGGTCTAATATGAAATTTTTAAAATCATTCAACAAAAATTTGTGGGACACAAACAATAATTGTTCGGCAACTTTATTAAAAAATGAAAACAAAATTTAATTTAGATTGGAGACAAATGGCTTTCTACTGGAATTTAATGACTAGATATTATGGGTGTGTATAGCCTCATATTTAACAATGTGAGGCTCATCAATAAATTATGACATGGTAGGAAATTTATCATTTTTAAAAATTGATTTTTTGTATTCCTGGTAGCCCTAATACAAAATTTATACTGTTGTCTTTTTTTGGTTTATATGGATTTGATAATGCTATATAACGTCATGTTCTGCTAACAGTCTTTAGCAGAGTGACAAGTTCCACTGTGAAATACTATGTGTTACATCTATTTTTAGATTTGGCCAGAAATATCTATCTGTAGTCAGTTTGATGGTTTTTATTTCTACCAAAAGGTCCAACAACACCGTCATTATGTAATTCTTAAATTAGAAAATCGCACAATGATGAATCAAGAACACGAAGCTGTCTTAAATAAATAAACTTTTTATGCATGTAGTATTTCTTAAGTTTAGATATGTCATTTTTTAAATTTACAAGTAAATCTCACCAATATCCTTTCAAGTTTCATTCCTTTTTAGGATGATCAAAACTATTTATCTAAATTTACATTATCTATAGATGAAAAAGGTCTCTACTCAATCTTTCAGCTTGTTTATTGTCAGGCTCAGCACAATATTTAGGACATAGGAATATTTTCTTAGAAATTCAATTCATTTAGCTTGTTTGTGTTTCAACTTTTTTGGGGAACTCAACTTGATGATTTGAGTTAGTGCAAAATCTTTAAGTTGTTGATGTTGTCTCTAATATCAAAATCATGTGCTTAAACATATGGTTTCCTATCATAATTTAAATATTTGTATTTAGCCTCATTTAATTTTTCACGAAAAAACTGTTATAGGATGTCAGTCTTGGTTTACACTCATCCAATACCTGCTTTGGCTGTATTAAAAGAATGCTCAAATATTTTATGAAGATCAAACAACTTAGGTACAGGTGTATTGGTAAATTTTTCTTTAATTTTAAAAAAAGAATTGTCAGCAAATTTAGTTTATTTAAATTCAGCTTTTTCCTAACAATTTGTTATGGAGCCTTACGCATTGTCTATAAAATGTTGTCAAATCATGGAAACTTTGGATATCATGTCTATTTGTAGGTTTGTCCTATCATTAATCACTTTAGTTTTATCAAAATCAATAACTCATCCATTCCTGGACAGTTACTCCTTTAAAATTTAGAGATGGAGTTTGGCATAATATTTCTTCAAATTCAAATGCAAATTTATTGCATGCAAAATTTTTTTTTTTTTTTGATATACACTAAATAATTATCTAATGTCTTATTATATATTTAAATATCAATAAAATAAATAATTATAAAATTTCCAATAAAAGATTGGAAGATACGTTTCATTATTCTCTTGAAAGTACTAAAGTTTATTGTTAATCTAAAATACATACCAACCCTTCATATAATTTATCTGTATTTAGTGGTGATTTTATGGTTCTGTTATCTACGCATCCTCTAACAAACTTGATTCTTAGATAAATGCAAATCTATTGCTCTTAACAAACATATACCTAGTGAATTCATTATTAAGTAATTCATCCGTCTGAATTTTTTGTTTAACATGTTCTACTGTATTTATTTTATAATGATGTGTTGAAAACAGGTTTTGTAGAGGAATAATTCCCTTGATTTCATTATTCATTAGTAGGGTAAATATATATAAGGAAACCAATCCCATATAATACAAACTTATCAAATGTATTTGAACTAAATTAGGAAGGAAATAAAAATAATAAAATAAAAAAGGAAGGGAATAACAACTAATCAGGGGGTTTCCAAAAATAGTCTCTAAGCAAATCTACTATGATCTCTATGGAGACCGACTGATCCACCCTAGTAAGAGCCAAAATCCTTCTCAGATTTTCACACCCCTCTCAAGCTGGGTCGTGGATGTTGTAGTAACCAAACTTAGTATTGAACTTTGAGAAGGTGCTTAAAGGAAGACCTTTGGTGCAGACATCAACAACTTTTTCGTGTATAAGGATGTAGCTTAGTTGTATAATTCCCACCTTAACCTTTTCAGAGATAAAGTGTCTATCAATTTCAATTTGCTTGGTTCTATCATGATGTACAAGATTTTTGGAAATACTAATAGCTGTCTGATCGTCACAAAAACATTTATATAGCCTTATTGGAGATGCACCTAATTCCTTTTAACAATTTTTGAATTCAAATCTTTTTATAGAATCACATGGTGAGTGCTCTATATTATAATTCAAGACCACTTATAGAAATAATAGTTTGTTTTTTACTTTTCCATGTAACCAGATTTAACCATACATAGGAGCAATAACTTGTGGGAGACATTGTATTAGTGAGTTCCCCAACCCAATTTGCATCAGTGCAGACTTCTATCTTTCTGTTTTTTTTTGTTCTTAAAAACTTAATACTTAACTAGGAGTTTTCTTGAGAAAGTTTAGAATCATGTACACCTCCAAATCCCTACATAAATTCCCAAGGCGAGTGCTCTGTATTCTAATTCAATGCTACTTCTAGAAACAACAGTTTGTTTTTTTACTTTTCCGAGTAATCGAATTTTTCCATTAATAGGAGCAATGACTTGTGCGGGACCTTCTGTCAGGGAGCTCTCTAACCCAACTTGTATTAGTGTAGACTTCTACCTCTCTATTTCTGGTTCTCTTAAAAATTTAATCCTTAACTAGGAGTCTTGAGAAACTTCAAAATCGTGTACATGACGACTTTTTTATATGCTTAAAAATACAAGAATTTGATACAACTACTAGAAGATTTAAACCCCCGGTAATGACGCCAAAAACTTGATGCAACTTTTAATATGCAAGAATTTATGAACCCAGATTTATATATTTATAATGATTTTGTAAAGTCACAATTTCAAACGCAATTATACGTATCGCTCAATTAATATAGGACTCTAGTCGAGTCCTGTTTATCGATCCCACAGGAAAGCGAGGTAAGAGGTCCTTATTCAAATTCTAATCTACTACTATTAGCCCTTAGTTTGGAAGTGCGATTTAAGAGGTTTTACTAACATATACTCCTAAATGTAAGTCTTAAGTTTAACACAACTAATAACTACTCCTACATGCAAATATTAATTCTAAAGATAACCCTTTTTGGATGAATTAGTTTGAAGAATTTTGAGATATTAAAAACTGCTATTCTTATGTAATGAATTGTATAATTTAAAGGAATGAGATACATTAAATATTGTATGTGCCAAATAGGAGCAATCTTATTCTTTACCCTTTGGTCTAGGCTTAAAGAATATTGACTAATCCTATGCTTTTTTACTGAATCCGTGGCTAGGCTGGGAGGATACCGGCTCTCACTTCGGATCTCCCACGTTCCCCTCGCGTGAGGGCTAACATCTCCGCTTCAGTTTTCAAACCCTATGACCAAATTAGAGATTTTAGTCTGTCACCCTAAAATCCAAAGTATATTTCCCTATTTATTTGCACTCAACTCCCATGAATGTCACCATCCATAGAATTTGAATGTGATTCTACTTTGTTGAGAATTACACCGCCCTTTCGGATCAATGAAATTTCAACAAATTTTAACACTACAACGGGCTCTTGTTATAATGTAAATGAAGTGCAAGTAAAAACCATCACATTTATAATTAAATCTTCTTCTAACAAGCATCAAGCATCCCAAAACATGAATTCTGCTCATTTCAAAAGAAAAGTAAAGTGAAAACAATGGCATAAGAGGGGAAAGAATGTCTAGAGCTCATTGCCCGCATACTCCTTATCATTATTATCATTTCCATCATCACCATCGACTACCTTACTAGGCTTGGCCTCTGAAAATTATATAAACTAGAAAGGTGGGGATGATTACCCTTGACATTACTCATGAACTGGTATAGATGCTGACTCAATAAGAAAACTAACTGCTTTGTTGGTGTTTCATGTGGTCATCCATGCAATGCTAGAACATCTCCTTAAAAATTCTCTCAAAATCTCCTCTCCAATCTCTCTAAAAGGGTAGAAATATACATTTCTACTCCTATTCTAAGAAACCTAAACTTTCTCCACACTTTTCCTAACATTCCTCATACAAAAATCCCTCTTTTTCTAACCTAAATTTGTTCTTTTAAAGGATAGGGAAGAAGTTTGAAGAGTTGCCACCAGAATCCTTTCAAAAAACGTCCAAATACGTTGAATTTTGGCCCATAACCGCCAAAAGTCGGTCTATAGTCGTCGAGGGCGCCGTCGGCGAGCTTTTCTGTTATTTTTCGGTCTTCTCGGGTAAATCTTGCCGTCGGCGCCGTTTTGGGAGCCGTCGGATAGCAGACTGCGCAACTCCACCGTTTCGCTCCTTTTGGCTGCGTTTTAGCTCTGTTTCGCCCAATTTTAGTTGCGTTGTGTTCCTAACAGATAGCCCTACAAAATAAACATGAAAACAACCTTTATAAACATGAAAACAACCTTTCACGTTGTGTTCCTAACAGATAGCCCTACAAAATAAACATGAAAACAACCTTTCATTAAAGTGTAATCTCATTCAAAAATACATCGAAAGACTTATCGAAAGTAAACATCGAAAGACTTATCGAAAGGTAACAGGGCAAAATTTCATTTCTTGCTCGTTTTTGCTCTAAATTGCACCATTCTTGTTTCTTTTTCTCAAAAAGTCCATTTCTTGTACCGGAAACCAAAAACATGCAAAATATCTTTCTTTAAAGTGCAATATCATTAAAATTAAGCATAAAATGTATAGGCGTGTCAGTATACCATCTCCAAATGCTCTTCATTTGGGTTATTCATGTGTTGGCTCACAATCCTCACAAAGTATGTAATATCTTACCTCGTATGTGATAGGTAAATAGTTTTCTACCAATATTTCATATCTTCCCTTATCCACAGATATGTTTTTTTTTCTTTATTAGATTTCTTGTTGGGATCCATTGGAATATTATTAGCATATTTGTATCCAATCATCTCTGTCTAATTTAGTAGATTTAGTATATATTTCATATGAGTTGTAATGATGTATTTCTTAAACTTTGCTACCTCCATACTTAGAAAATATCTCATGATTCTTAAATTCCTAATTTCAAACTCAGTGGCAAACACTTCTATGATCTTGAGAATCTCTCTTTCATCATCACCAATAAGATCATTTCATCCATACATACTGTAAGTGCAACAATCTTACCTCTCTAAGTGTGTTTTGTGAACAAAGTTTGATGAACTGGTTTTGAGACTATCCATTACATCTAATAGTTTTAGCAAACCTTTCAAATCATGCTCTTGGTGATTGCTTAAGCCTGTAGAGAAACTTCTTAAGTTTGCATACTAGTTGTTGGTTGAACTCATTCTCAAGTTCTAATGGTATATCAATGTACACTTCTTCTTCTAGATCCCCATTCAGAAAGATATTTTTTATGTCAAGTTGATGTAGTCCCTATTTCTCATTAAGTGCTACTAAAAGGAATCTGTTAGTATTCAATTTGGAAATTGATGTGATTGTCATCTGATAGTCAATCCCATAAGCTTTAGTAAAGCCTTTTGCAAATAATTTGATTTTGAATCTCTCAATACTCCTATCAACTTTGTACTTGATGTGGAATGCCCATTTGCATCCAAATTGGCTTTTTTTTATCCGAAAGGAGTTTAGTATGAATTCATGTGTCATTATTCTTCAGTGCTTGTATCTCCTCTTCAACCGCTTTCCTCCGCTATGGATTTTCAAGTGCTTCATGACTAAAGTTAGGAATTTGCACAGTATCAAACTTAGAAACAAAAGTTTTGTAGGATGAGGATAGCTTCTTATAAGCTACATACTCCTGAATTGGATATCTAATGCAGATTTTTTTTTCTCTCTAGCATCAGAAGCCGAAGGGAATAACTCATGAATACTAGACTATTCTTTACCCAAAATTTCAGGTGAATATAGATTTGGGTTTTGGTTTGAATAGTTTTGTACTTGCAAGTCTTTCCATCTGCTCATGGTTTTTCTTCCTCAGTGTACATAATAAATTCTTTGTTATGGACTTCAAATTGGATTAGTTGAATTGGTTGAAGATCCTCCATCAAGATAGGAGGGGTAGGTGGAATAGATTCTGAGGCCGTGTAGGTCTCATCAAGTGCATACCGGAATTGATTTTCATTTGCAATCTTCCCTTGAACATTAGATTTGGAACAGTAAGATTGATTTTTCAATAAATGTAACATCCATGAAGTTGTGGTATTTTTTGATAACAGGAGAGTAATTGTCATACCCCTTCTTATTGGAGGCATAAAAAAAAAGCTTGATAGATTTAGGGGCAAGTTTTGTGCGATTTTGAGAATGAATGTGAGCAAAGAATATGCATATAATGATTTTAGGCAGTATAATAGAGAAAACTCTAATGTGAGGAAAGGTAATCATCAAAACATGAAGAGGTGTTTTGAAGTTAAGTATCCGGGTAGATATTCGATTGATAAGTTACAGTAAGAACTGCTTTCCCCTAAAATGTTTTAGAACTTGATGAGAAAACTTAATTAAGCAAGATACCTCAAAGAGTTATTTGTTCTCTCTCTCAGCTATCTTATTTTGTTGTGGGGTACTAATACATGAACTTATATGAATGATTAGATTTATTCGAAAGATAGGACCTAATGATGGAATTGAAATATTTATTTGCATTATCAATTTTGAAGATCTAAATTTTATATTGGAACTGTGTATGAATCATGTCATGGAAGGTTTGAAAGATTAATCTTATTTCATATTTCTCCTTCTTTCCCAAGTAGTTCTAGTGTGATTGACAATATATAAGACAAACCATCTAGGCCCACTTAGGATTTGTACCTTTGAAGGTTCAAATATCACTATGGATAATGAAAAATCAGTGTGAGGGTTTGTACTGGGTCATGAGATAACTATTTCTAGTGTGTTTGGCATGTTGATTAAGCTCGCATTAATAAAAACTAATTTTTTTTATTGATGAACAATTGAGGATGTAGCTTAGTTACATAATTGAAATTAGGAAAACCTAGTGACAATGTCATAATATGATTTATTTTTTTGACAGACATAGACTCTTAACAGACTAAAAAATTTGATGTAAATTTTGATGTGGGATAAGTTATGTATTTAAAGAGAGTTTTCGTGAGTAGGTACTAGTCTTGATGCATTTCAGAATTGTCAATCACCTTTCCCGACTCCACATGAAATTCATAAGAGTTTGCAAAGAATTTAGCTATACATTTCATATCATGAGTATACTTACTAATCAAAATCAAATTGCAGTCCAATTGTGAAACATATAAAATAGAGAAAAGAGTAATATCTCGAGAGAGTTCCACATCTTTCCTGACAATATTTCTGTGTGTTCTATCTGCAAGTCTTATCGGTCTAAATGTAAAAGACAATTCAATCCACCATATCATCCTCAGTCTTTTATTTTTTGGGAGCTAGCCTAAACTATATCATGATTGAAACCATGTCAACCAAATAAACTAATCAAAAGCTAGGAAATATAGTACTAGTGTTCTTGGTCAACATCACTAACTCATCCTCAAATCAAAAAATAAATAAGAGATAACAACTAATAAAAAAATAAAAAATGCACAGAGTAATGTTTGATGTGATTCTTTCAATTAGAGTAAATGCAAAGATTTCAATCATTCAATAATCATATAATTGTCCAGATACATTTCATCCTAAGTTAAAATTTCAGAGGATTTACATAAATCCCATACAATTCTTATGTATTTATATATCTAACACTTTAACTTTCATATTTAGTTATATAACACCAAATATTTAAATAACATAAAAAACACCCCTAATATTAATTTTTTTAGAATGAAATACATATTTTTATTCATACTTTTTAATATGATTGAAACGTAAGTGTTAGATGAATAAATATCGGAAATTTTGTTTTAAATATGTACATACATAGTGTTTATTAACCCTATATACGTAAGAATGGTGTGGTATCTTTCTAAGAAGTTTATTGATCCTATTGGAAACAGTGCTTGGGGAACAATGAGATCAACCAAAGTTAAAGGTTTTCTAACCCTGTTGAAAACAGTACGCCAGGAATTTTTCCATCTTCGGCGTAAAAAGTATGTTGCAATCTGATAAAGAAAAATAATTATAGATGCTTAAATTTGTGCCGAATCTTTTAAGTTGTTGCAATATGTTCTTCCTTCTCATTGTTGAAGTGTTCCTGTTGGGTTTTGTAATAACCTAATCTTCTCTTATGCCAACACTAAGCTATACGGACAGATAAAGAGCATGTTAGTAAGGCCCTTAGTGCAAACTATGCTTGTTTAGTTGGTATATTTGTTAATTTTAGCGCTATTGAGGTATGCTTGTGCAATTTTATGTTGTTTTCTTGGGTTATTTGCATGGCCTCTTTTGAGCATGTAGTGAAGCTTTATGGACCTTAATGGCACATCCCGAGTATCATCTCACCAATGTTTATCGAAGGATATCTTGTTAGGCCGAATGAAGCCCATTCTACATCTTATAACAAGTTCCACATTTCACTCCGACAGACATGGGTGGTGCTCATTCTTTACTTTTTTTCTGCATTGTTTACAGGCAATTCGTACAGGATTGGTTCATCCGAATATCAACCTTGAAAATCCAGATAAGAATGTGGTATGTTCTCTTTCAATTTTCAGCTCCTTTGCTTCAGATGGATTTCTAAAATCTGCTAATCTTCCATGAATAATTTTTAATTATTGCTAGTAAATATAGAGTATAAACTAGCGTTATGTGGTTCCTTATTATTGCTATTTTGTTTGCATGTAGTTGGTAAATATGTTTGGTTATTAATGACTTTTAGATCTTTGGCTTTTGTATGAAATTTTCTTACCTTCGATGGGATAGTAGTACTTTAACATTATTAGATTGCTGAAATGAGAACACCATAAGTCAAATGTGGAAGTGTCCCTTGCAGCGAAGTATGATACAATAATAAGTTAAAACTAAAAATAAATCAAGCAACATGCAAAACAGTGACACCAAATTTTACTTGATCTGACTTTAACCAAACCTCCTAAACTTGGGAGAGAGGAGAGATGATATGTTCTACTGGAAACATGAAAGTGACAAATATGTTGTACACAATGAAGGAAAACTCACCAACCCTACCCGAATGCACTCACAATCCACAGAAAAGCCCCAAATAAATTTAAAATTACAAGCTGATTTTCTCTTCACTAAGATATCAGCCATCTAGATGGAAGACAACCAGAACTCTAGATAATGCCGCTTGTCACTGCTGAAATTCTACAGACCCGTCTTTAAAGAGAACAGAATTAAAGAGAGATTATTTTTCTTTGTCATGCACTCCCAGTGGACTTAGTTAGGAGGGTATGTTTTGGTTCTTTATGCTTCATGAAGCTCTAGCTAAGACTGTCTGGGAAGCCTCTATGATTGGCTTACAAACACTTGATGAGAGATCCACCTTTTGTAGCTGTACATATCCCTGGGTCGATACTCATATGACCTATAAGTTTTGGATCTTGTTATATTTTCTTATTCTGCATGCTTCAATAGGAGGTATTTGTATTTGTATGATTCCTACGAATGATTTGTGGATTAAGGTAGTTTGGCATGCCCATTTTGTGTATCTTGAGGTTGAGCAGAGCCTTCCAATCTTTAAAGATTGTTTTTGTTATATTTATGCTTCTTATTTAATTGTATTGAGTTAAATATAACAATTCTTCTCATCAGTGCCAAATTGATGCGTGCTAAAAAATTCGTGGCGGTAGAGTAATTGATTATCGTTTTAGCGTTGCACGAGGATTTAACACACACTCAGATAAAAATAAATTGAGTTGTGATCACACCAGAAGTTTTTACGTGGAAAACCCGTAAAAAGGTAAAAACCACCAGGCCTGACCCAGTTGTAAAAATCCACTATAAGTTGATGATTACAGATGCCCTTTGTCCCACAGACGGGAAAAATGTTACTAATTTTCCACGTTACAACGTCAACTGATGACGTCTAGTTAGCGGTGGTTGACGGATGTCAGCGGTGATTGACGACGTTCAACGGTGGCCGGCGGTGGTCGACAAAGGTTGGCGGTCATTGTCGGCGGTCGTTGTCGGCGGTTAGTTGTGGTCGACGACGATCGACGATGGCGAGGATAATCTTGGACCTGAGCTCATTCTCAAATCCTCAAGTTCTCTCTTAAGCCTCCTCCCCTTCATGTGGGAAAAAATTTGTGTACGTCAAGGGGTATGCATCTCTGCGTACATAATAGTGTACACGGGAGTTACATGGGAGTTACAAGCGTGTACACGAGAGTTACATAGGAGTTACAAACATGTATAATTATTACAGCGGGGTTACACGGGATTTACACAGAAAGTTACACGGGAGTTACACGGGAGGTACAACAGGTTGTAACCCCCTTGTAATCTCCGTATAACTCCCATGTATCCTATTATGTACGCAGAGATGCGTACCCCTTGACGTACGCAAATTTTTTCCCTTCATGTGAGGGGTGATGTTCTATTTATAGTGTTTTGAGTGCAATTAATGCAGGAATATGAACCATTTTGATCGGACGGTCCGGAGAACTTCCCTTGATCAAATGACGTTTGATGGACATTTGAGTGCCTTAATGATGTCAGAATTGAGCAATCTTGGGCTCGTTGGATTCGTCTTTTCGAGACGCTCGATTTGAATATAAACTCGCTAGATTCAACATTTTTTTGACCTTTCAAATGCCTCCGGAAATCCTCCAGTAGTGGTTTAATGACTTGATCTGGGCCTGATTTAACTCGGATTGGACTAAATTTTATATTATTAGGTCCGTCTCATCGAGCCGATCAGTTTGACTATAATTTTGCTGAAATTGAAGCTCCGGATGACTCTTAATCAAAGTTTAAATGTCTCTTGTTCAAAAATTTGCACTGAGATTCGTGCTGGTTGATGAAAATTTGTTAATGACGTATCAATTGCCCCCCTATTTTCGAGCGAAATCATTTTTTTTTTTTTGTTTTGCCCGAAAATATTAAGATCCGTAAACTTTTCATGGAGGACAAAAATTTAGATATATATACCTTATTGCTATTACTAATTAAATAAGAATAATATTTATCAATAAAACATAAATCAACTAAGCCTAGCTCAGTTGGTAAGAGTTAAATAAAACATAAATCAACTAAGCCTAGCTCAGTTGGTAAGAGTATTTTGCCTTTTGCAGGTGATGAGGGTTCGAATCTCACATTAAACAAAGAAAAAAAAACAAAAATGTTTTTTACCTGTGGAGTAACGCGGGCCTGCGGGCCTGGATCGGAATTGGAGGAACGCGGTCCTGCGGGCCTGGATCCGAGGGCCTGGTCGGAATTGGAACGCGGGCCTATGGGCCTGGATCCGAGGGATTGGAACGCGAGCCTGCGGGCCTGGATCCGAGCGCCTGGCCGGAATTGGAGGAACGCGGAACGCGGGCCTGGATTGAAGAAATTTGGACCGCGGGAGAGGAATTCGAAGGGCCATAGAGAGCTAAAAACAGCTGAAATTAATTAACTAATTAATTTAATTAAATTCGGAGAGTTAAGAAGCTCTTAAGCAGAAGAAATTAAATAAAAATTGAAATTTAAATGCACATTTTTAGAATGTGAAGAGTTTTTTTTTAATTTATTTTAATTATCAACTGTTTTAATTTCAATTAAGCCATAAAAGCAGAATTTGAAAAGCTAAAAACTGATGGAATATGAAATGAAAAGTATATATATATATATATTTTAATGTCTATTTAATGATATGTCTCATATCATGCCTATAAATAGAGGCATTAGATGAGAGGAAAAATCACAAGTGAGGAGGAGAAGAAAATTATCCGACGTTGCGGAGAGTAGTTGCGGCGGAGCAAAGTGTTGTGGAGAAGAGTTGCGGCGGCGAGGCGGAGAGTTCCGACGAAGCGAAGAGTAGTGGAGAAAAATTGCGGCGAAGCGGAACGTTGCGGTGCAGAGTTCCGGCGAAGAGTTGCAACAAAGTGTTGTGGTACAGATTTGCGGCGAAGTGTTGCGGTGCAGATTTGCGGCGAAGTGTTGCGGTGCAGATTTGCGGCGAAACAGAACATTGCAGTGCAGAGTTCCGGCGAAGAGTTGCAACAAAGTGTTGCGGTACAGATTTGCGGCGAAGTGTTGCGGTGCAGATTTGCGGTGCGGTGAAGTCTTGCGGTGCAGATTTGCGGCGAAGCGGAACGTTGCGGTGCAGAGTTCCGGCGAAGAGTTGCAACAAAGTGTTGCGGTACATATTTGCGGCGAAGTGCTGCGGTGCAGATTTGCGGCGGAGTGGTGCG
>NW_018165012.1:627347-690229 GCF_001263595.1 Phalaenopsis equestris | reverse complement strand
ATCCTGGCTACCATGATCAAGCCTGGAACCTTCAAACTCAAGGATTCAGATGGGAAAATTTTGCCCCGGACTTGGAATGCAGAAAATTTTCGCAAGTATTATCAGTAATACCCCAGCCATGTGATCCAAATATGTTATTGCATCGCAACTCATGCATAATCAATGTATCTTAAATGTTATTCACTTACTTTCCTATACATAAAAGATATTTTTAGAAAGCATAATAGCTCATCCTCGAGTCATTTCATGCTCTTGAGCCGAGAATAACACAGCTTCGGTTGTATCTTAGCTTCGGTTGTATCTTAGTCAACTTCGGTTGTATCTTAGTCAAAGCACGATCAATCCTAGGGGGATTTGATCTAACCTCTTCCATATGGGTTAACATCATTGAGTTTTTACTCCGATAAACAATCTTGGATTGGTTAACAGTCCTTAGTGGGCTACACCTGACCCCTTCCACACAGGTTCATAAGTGAGCAATGCTCCGACAAACAACATCGGATGGGTTAATAAGTCCTTGGTGGACTTTCGTTGGCTCTTCCTATGCAGGTTAAATCATCAAGTAAAACTCTGATAACTAACCTCAGCCAAGTAAAATGTTGTTGATGATTTATCTCCACGGTAACCTTCTCACATACTAGATCTTCTAAATGATATCTTGTATCACTGTGACATGAAGATACTTGGGGAGCAAACATCTAACAAAATAAGTTGATCGGCATGCATCACTAGTACAATATTTTGACAAAGTTTGAAAAAAAAAATAACAATATCTGTGTAGTTAAAGCAACATGACAATAGCAAATACGCAACAAACATTAAAAGGAAGAGTAAAATACTAATTGACGTCAACGTTCTCCTCCGCCACTTCGTTGTCATTGAAGAACACCTTATTTAGTTCACTCTCGATGTCATCACCATCAGAATCTGAGGAAGGGTCCTCTGAAGCCTGGCTTGGAGTGAGCCCCTCAACAATAATCCCGGTTCGACGTTGTGCCGCTCGACTCCCCTTCAAGAAACCCCGGATGAATCCTTCTTCGGTGAACCACTTCTGTTGCTCATTTACCTCAACATCAAGTACATGATCACGAACTTCTTGGACATGGTCTCGAATGATAGTTTTGAACTTACGAGATTCATGAAGTTTTCAACTGCTTTACGTTTAATTTCTGAAACATCGACATCTTTTGCGGACCTCAAAAGCCAGATCTCTTCTTCTTGGGCTGACACCGTCAACTTAAGGGTTTTCACGTTCTTATTACTTTCACAAAGGCTTACCGCTTCCCCTTGCTTCCACCAACCCCTCCCGAGTTTTCTCCAGATTCTGAAGTTGCAACGAGAGAGAGGTTGCCATTGTTGAAAGTTTTGTCCTACACTCTGTCAACTGTGATTCTAGAGATGTAATTTTTTTCGACCCCAGATTCATATCGACGCTTGTACTCGCCCTGAAAATATTTAATCTTAACGAACTCGGAATTCCAATTTCTCAATGCAAGTCCTAGCCCCTGCTGGTTTTCCACCATTTTATCCACCTAGAAGAAAAGAGAATTGTGGGTTAGAGAGATGAAATAATTATATAGTAGCAGAAAATGAGAAAAACTTACAAAACTCTCAGCTTCTAGGAGCCCAGTACATTCATGAGACAATATATTTTCAGGAACGTGAATACTTGAAGGGCTTAGCACAGACTCCCGTGAGTTTTCAACTTTCTTTTGTTTATGAGGCAGTACTTCACATTCATTGCTCGTTGGGAGCTGCTTTGAGGATTCTGCAAGGGCTAGCTCGGAAGGTCTCTTCTTAGATTTCTTTAACGCTACAGCTGTTGACCGTTCAGGATGGAAAGAAAGCTTGACCTTGAACAATGAGTCTTCACTCACAAATTCGTAAATATATTGTATCTCAAACAACAGTTCTTTCATGTCAGGAAATCCCAACATCTGCAATATTCCTTCTTCGGTAATATGAGGAGAGACTTACAATTGTTGAAACCTTCCTCGCCTCTTGCGGAGCCCCCAATCATTTTTTGCGAAAAAGAATTTTACAGACCATTGTCTTATCGGTTCCTTTAGATGAAAATCCAACGCCTTATACTTAAACAACACACGATCATGTGTATCAGTAAAGAACCCACACAGTCGTGCCAAAATTGCAGGTGTTAACTTCAATCCACGAATCCTGAAGAAAACTGTCAACCCTATAATGACTGTCACCACTCGACAAGATAACTGGGCAACGCAAACCCCGAACGCCTTTATAATTTCAATAAACTCGGGTGCTGGAGGAAATCGTAGGCCAACTTTCAAGGCAGCCTCATAAATAGAAACATACTCGGAAGGTGGAGAATATGCTTGATCAGTTGAAGTCGGTAACTTCACTACCATATCGTTCGGGAAGAAATACTTCTTTCTAAAAAAAAATCAATTCGCTCTCCGTCACAGTCGACACTGCTTCCTCCGGTTTTTGACTTTTTCTCTGGATCTCAGTAGAACGAAGTTCTCCAGCTGTCGCCATTTCAGTAAGACTTCGCCGCAAATCTACACCGCACCTCTCCGCCGCAAATCTGCACCGCAACTCTTCGCCGCAAATCTGCACGACAACTCTTTGCCGCAAATCTGCACCGCAACTCTTCGCCGCAAATCTGTACCGCAACACTTTGTTGCAACTCTTCGTCGGAACTCTGCACCATAACGTTCTACTTCGCCGCAAATCTGCATCGCAAGACGTCGCCGCAAATCTGCACCGCAAGACGTCGCCGCAAATCTGCACCGCAAAACTTCGCCGCAAATCTACACCCGCACCGTTCCGCTTCGCCGCAACTTTTCTCCGCAAATCTACACCGCAACACTTCGCCGCAAATCTGCACCGCAGATCTTCGCCGCACGACCTCGCCGTCCCGCAACACTTTGTTGCAACTCTTCGCCAGAACTCTGCACCGCAACGTTCCGCTTCGCCGCAACTTTTCTCCACAACTCTTCGCTTCGTCGGAACTCTCCGCCTCACTGCCGCAACTCTTCTCCACAACACTTGCTTCGCCGCAACTACTCTCCGCAACGTCGGATAATTTTCTTCTCCTCCTCACTTGTGATTTTTCCTCTCATCTGATGCCTCTATTTATAGTAATAATAATAATAATAATAATAATAAAAGAAAAAACTTTTCATTTCATATTCCATCAATTTTTAGCTTTTCAAATTCTATTTTTATGGCTTAATTAAAATTAAAATAGCTGATAATTAAAATAAATTAAAAAAAAAAAATCTTCACATTCTAAAAATGTGCATTTAAATTTCAGTTTTTATTTAATTTCTTCTGCTTAAGAGCTCCTTAAACTCTCCGAATTTAATTAAATTAATTAGTTAAGTAATTTCGGTTGTTTTTAGCTTTCTATGACTCTTCAAATTCCTCTCCCGCGGTCCGGATTTCTTCAATCCAGGCTCGCGTTCCGCGTTCCTCCAATTCCGGCCAGGCGCTCGGATCCAGGTTCGCAGGCCCGCTTTCCAATCCCTCGGATCCAGGCCCGTAGGCCCGCGTTCCAATTCCGGCCAGGCCCTCGGATCTAGGACCGCAGGCCCTCGTTCCTCCAATTTCGATCCAGGCCCGCAGGCCCACGTTACTCCACAGGTAAAAAATATTTTTATTTTTTTTCTTTGTTTAAGGTGAGATTCGAACCCTCACGACCTGCAAAAGGCAAAATACTCTTACTAACTGAGCTAGGCTGAGTTAATTTATGTTTTATTGATAAATATTATTCTTATTTAATTAGTAATAACAATAAGGTATATATATCTAAATTTTTTGCCCTCCATGAAAAGTTTATGAATCTTAATATTTTCGGGTAAAAAAAAATGATTTCGCCCGAAAATAGCGGGGCAATTGATACGTCACCAACAAATTTTCATCAACAAACACGAATCTCAGTGCAAATTTTTGAACAAGAGAGATTCAAACTTTGATTAAGAGTCATCCGGAGCTCCGATTTCAGCAAAATTATAGTCAAACTGATCGGCTCGATGAGACGGACCTAATAATATAAAATTTAGTCCATAAAATTTAGTCCAATCTGAGATTTAGTCCAATCTGAGTCAAATCAGGCCCAGATCAAGTCATTAAACCACTATTGGAGGATTTCTGGAGGCATTTGAAAGGTCAAAAAGATGTCGAATCTAGCAAGTTTATAGTCGAATAGAGCGTCTCGAAAAGACGTCTTGGCAAGGCGAATCGAATGAGCCCAAGATTGCTCAATTCCGATATCATTAAGGCACTCAAATGTCCATCAAACGTCATCTGATCAAGGGAAGCTCTCTGGGCCATCCGATCAAAATAGTTCATATTCTTGTATTAATTGCACTCAAAACACTATAAATAGAGCCTCACCCCTCACATGAAGGGGAGGAGGCTTAAGAGAGAACTTGAGGTTTTGAGAAAGAGCTCAGGTCCAAGATCATCATCGCCATCGTCGATCGCCGTCAACCACCACTGACCGTCGACAACGACCGTCGACCACCGCCGACCACCGTTGAACGCCGCTGATCACCGCTGACCTCCGTCAACCACCGCTTACTAAACGTCATCAGTCGACATTGTAACGTGGAAAGCTAGTAACAATTTCCCGTCTGTGGGACAAAGGGCATCTGTAATCAACTTATAGTGGATTTTTACAACTGGGTCAGACCCCGTGGTTTTTCCCTTTTTACGGGTTTTCCATGTAAAAATTTCTGATGTGATCACAACTCAATTCATTTTTATCTGAGTATGTGCTAAATCCTCGTGCAACACTAAGACGATAATCGATTACTCTACCGCCACAAATTTTTTAGCACGCATCAATGATAAAATTTGTATTTTCTCCTTTGTGATTCTTCTCAATTTCACTCCAAGGTTCTAATGCCTCAAAGCGCTTAGCATGGTTAATATCATTTGTCACAGGTGCTTCTCGAATTGAACACTTATGAAAGGACACCAAATAGTGTATATAAAATACTAAGTACAAAATGGGGTATATTAGCTAAAGTACTTCTTATACAATATGCTTAGTTAAGCAAACCACATTTAGTTATAGTATTTAATAAATATAATAATGCATTTAATAACAACAATTTGGAACAATTTGTGTTATAAAAAAGAAGTGAAGAAATAATACATAAAGATCAAGATTACTCGTGAGATTGTGAGAGTAATAAGAGACCGAGAGGTGGAGGGAATGTGAAGTGAGAGAGAGTAAAGATGAGGCATCAAGGAGCATTCTTGAGAAGAAGTATGTAAGCAAAAAACAATTAGCTCCAATAGCGAGAACAATTTAGAAGCATATGACAAAAATCATGTGTAGAGGAAAACCACTGAAAAGCAAGCATTGTTACCCTAGTTATTGCAATAGATGATGAACTGAACCACAAAATTTGAACTTGGATTTCATTTTGAGTTGGAACCAAGAACACAATGCTATGAAGCAATATGGTAGAAATATGTAATTTTCATGCTTATCCATGAGTTCATACTTTAAAGGCAAGCGCTGCACGGTATAAGGACATTGCTTCACTTGGCTCCTCAATTGCACTTCTAATTTCTCTGCCTCCAAGTATATTAGCTTTATATAAAATAGATTAATCATATTATTAATAAGCGTACTTGGCACAAATTTTTTTATATCATCAAAATACTTTTTTCCTCATCTTGAATGTTGAAATGGTACAATCTAGCACTGGGATGGATTCTGCAACTAGCTGTTGTGAAAGAGTACAGAGAGCCAACAAGCAGTGATTTGATGATTGTGAGAACCTATGAGAAGTAAGCTTTCTTGTTTTGGTTATTGATACAGATGATGAATCAAACCACAAAATTTGAACTACGATTTTGTTCTGAGTTTGAGCCAAGCACGCAATGGTACGACGTAACATAATAGAGCAATTTGATATGCACGCTTTGCCATGAGTTTCATTTCACAAGAAATTGTTGCATAATGCCAGCTCATTGCTACCCTTAAAGTGTGCTTTTGCCTCTTTACTGCAATTGCTGTTCTTAGAGACAAATAAATTAATGTTAAAAGTTCACTAGCTACAAATTTGTTGTTCCTTGAATATTTTTGCCTTTTCTCCTTGAATGTCGAAACGGTACAATTTGGCATTTGGATTAATCATGCAATGTAAAATTGATCCATTTGATCATCTAATGTACACTTTGTTTCAGAATTATGCTTCTAGCCAAAAGCCAACCTTTTTTTGCTTCCATAAGGTGTGATACTCCAACATGAACAACAATTACTCTTTGCTTGTTTCCTTAATGACTTTTGCCATATGTTATTGGATCGACAGAAAAAATGTTGTCCTAGATTTAGGAGATTTATTCGCGTAAACTTCATGGCCATTGTGCTTTGCAACCTTGCTTTGATACTGCTTTGTTGTAACGAGAATAAAAAATCAATTGTAGAGCAACACCATGAGCTAAGTATTATGCAACCATAAAGTAAAACTAAAAAAAAAAAAAAAAAATAAAAAAAAAAAAAAAAACAATAGATTAGATAGAAACATCGAAATTTACATGGTTTTGCTTCAACGAAGGTTATCCATAGAAGAAAATATGATACAATCAATTGAAAAACATAAGCAACAGATGTCTACATAATGAAGGAATACACGCCCTTTTTTAAATCTCAAGCTCACCTATGTTCAAAAAGAATAAAAAAATAAAAAGTAAAATAAAATAAATTAAGAAAACTATCAGATATAAGATGATTACTATTTACCAAAATATCAACTACTAAGATTAAACCAATTAGAAATCTAACTGATACCACTCATTAATGCTGAAATCTGATAGCCATTATTTTTCATAGACAATTCAAATGGATATCGTCTTCTTCATGTACTTAAGGAACTTTAGTTGAGAGGATATGCTATCAAAGCCTCTATGATTAACTTGTTGCAATAAATGAGAGATCCACCTTTTATAGTTGCACACAGCCTTAGGCTAATACTTGCATGCCTCATATGTTTTTAATAACGAGAGTTTTTTGTAGTTTGCGTTGCCATGCTTTCTTATAGTGCATTTTTACATATGTGAGATTCACGAAAAATTCTTATGGATCAAGGCAATTTTTTTTCATGACCATCCAATATCCATAGGAATATTTTGAGTATATTAATTATGCTTATTTAATTATATTTAGTTAAATATAATACTAGAAACCCTTGTCCCAATTTGAAGAATTGACTATTTATTAAAGTATTATTTTTATTAAGAAGGATGCATTCTTAGTGCATATGATTAATAAGTTATTCCAGGGGAACACTAAGGGCTCATGTTATAACTCATGAAGATGGAACATTTGGGGCTTTTAGTTTCACGGGCGTCACAAGTACCATACTACTATCTTACCTAAAAAAAAGTAAAAATAAATATAAATATCAGAATAAATCGTTTTGAGGATAAATTCAACTTATCCTTTTATTTTTTGCTAAGAAAAAGCTAAAAAATTTTGTTATTTTGGATTGGTTGTAAATTAAAATTTAAATCGGATTTAGACTTACAATCCACCTTAAATCATATATAAATTACATAAATAAGGGCTAAACTTAGATGCAGTTATGCTAGTGATGGAACCTTGATTTAATGAAAGTAGTGGAAAAACCAAAAAATAATTAAAATAACTCAAGATTGAAGTTTTCCTTTTTGAATTAACATAAAAAGACAAAAAGGATTAAAAAAGGAAATGAATAAGCTTGTAATTTTTATATGCAGGCGTACTATATCTATATACATATATATACTGTTAAAAGTACGCTTTAGAAGCAACGTGAAGTTGTGCGTTGGACTTGTGCTCACAACAAAGTGTGCATTGCATGCCGCTTCACCACATTATATTGCAGTCCCAATTACTTGACTCTGGTTCAAAATAAAATATTGGTTCAAATTTTATGATGTTGTTTAGCATTTGCCACAATAATTTGGAACAAAATTTTGCTTCTCCTTTTTTCTCGTGATTATTGAGTTTCTTATTGGTTTTACAATTTGAGCTAATTACTTTTGCTAGTTTTTTTCTTCATGTTCTCTCACCTACTAGTTTTCTTAGACAATTCTCACCGGTTCTTATTTCTGTTACTAGTAACTTTCCAAAAATACTTCTTCATGCCTCTGATACCATGTTGAAATTCAGAATAGTGTGGAATGCATAATTCATGCGTATATCAACCCTCATCTACTCGTAGATAGGTGTGTAGATATCCATCCGGTATTTCTTCAAGGGAGAGAAGCGATGGGATGGCACTGGAACTTTCCTAAACTGAATCTTTCCCTCCATCATTTTATGCGGCTTCATGGCCTCAAATCAAGGCCGCGACGGTGCGGCCGTCTCCAAAGCAGGGCCGCTGCCTTCCACATCCATGGCTGTCGGCGGAGCCAGTGGATTAAGCAATTCCATAGAATAGTGGAAGAAGATGCTTGAAAACCTAGGAATCCACTGGCCACTGGAGAAGAAGATTGAAACGGGGTAGCTTGTTGCTGCCACTATTCCATAAATTTCTGAAAGCAGAGATTTGAGCTAGGGCTGCACAAAAACGAAGACAAAGTAGAATAGGTTGAAGTCGAAGGCGTCAAAGGTGGAAGCCACTGTGGGTGGAGTTCAAACGAAGGAGAGGCTCTGTCGAGATTGGCAGAGTCGAAGAGAAAGACGAAGTAGAATGAAGACGACGCAAGCGAAGAAATAATGAGACGATGAGCAAACGAACGAGAATCAAGGCAAAGAAATAGTTCCTCCCTTCTCGTTTCGCAAGAAGGCCGGTGGGAAGAAAGTCTTGACGGTCCTCCAACGACTATCGGTGGTTTGAGCAAAAATTTGACTTTGATGTCATGTCAAAGTTTTAAGACAAATAGGTTGAATCTTGAATAGGCTCGATTGTTTTTTCTCTTTGCTTTCATTCCATTAAATAATAATCTTACAATCTATTTTAAGTGCAAAATATTCTATATAATCTATTTTAGGTAACTTAATAATACATATTTCTAATCTAAATATTCAGCTAAAAGGGAAATAAATCAGAATAAAGATATTGGAAATAAAGAAGCTCATAATTATAGAAAACTAATTCAGCTGTCTGATTTCTGTCCTTCCTGATTGACATCCCCCTCAAATTGATGCTGACTGATCAGCAAACATCAATTTGTTAATAAGAAATTTTATCGGGTCCAACAATTCTCTAGCCGCGAGTGTCGAAGCCGAAGGTGCCGTAGCCGAGAATACCGAAGCCTCAGAGACAGCTCCTGAACCATAACTTGATTTGAGCAAAGAAAAGAAAGAAATCCTTTATTATTGTTGTCCATAAATTTGAATTATAGTCACAAGAAGGATCTGCTTTCAATTTCATGATCCAAATGCTACCGATCATAGCCCACAAATAGGATCCAGTTACACAATCTAAATGTTATTGATCATAGCCTAGTAGGATCCACGTCCTGGATCCACGTCCTGATCCAAATGCTATCGATCATAGCCCACAAATAGGATCCAGTTACACGATCCAAATGCTATCGATCATCGCCTACAAATAGGATCCTGCTATTGATCATAGCCTACAAGTAAGATCCGTGTTCTGATCCAAATGTTACCGATCATGGCTCACAAATAGGATCCAGTTACACGATCCAAATGCTATCAATCATAGCGTGCGAGTAGGATTCGCATCCTAATCCAAATGCTACCGGTCATAGCCCATAAGGAGGATCCACATCTTGTTATACAATTCAAATGCTATTGATTCTTCCTGCGACGAGGACGATTTGTTCCTTGATCTTCACGCCAAAAGTGCTGAGCCGAGATGTTGAAGCCGAGATTGCCCAAGCCGTGTATCTTGGTATCAGCAATTACTATCCAGGTCCTAGCGGAGTTCTCGATGGAAAACTTCGTTTTGCCGCCTTTACTGGACAGCCTACCAATGGCTCGTGCGAGATGTTCGCCTCGAAGGGTTTTAACTTCCTTGATCTCGAAGGAGTCGATATAGAGGTCGTCCAGACGCAAGAGAGTGATCGCATCCGCAATGTCAAATCCTAGCATGAAAGCATGAACAAAATCGACACATTTCCGGAGATTGTTGATATCTGGTGTGTCGACTCGAGTCTTCAACTCGACTCTCCGAAACTTAAGATTCAGAATTCAGAAAAATAGACTGAATTCTGAATAGGCTCGATGACTTTTCCCTTTGCTTTCATTCCATTAAATAATAATCTTACAATCTATTTTAGGTACAAAATATTCTGTATAATCTATTTTAAAAAGCATAATAATACATATTCCTAATCTAAATATTCAGCTAAAAGAGAAATAAATCATAATAAAGATATTGGAAATAATTTAAATAAGGAAGCTCCTAATTATAGAGAATTCCTAATTTAGCTGCTTAATTTTTGTCATTTCTGATTGACATCCCCTCTCAAATTAATGTGGACTGATCATGAAATATCAATTTGCCAACAAGAAACAGATAACACTGTCGTGACAAAAAAATTCCCAAGCCGTGAGTGTAGAAGCCTCAGAGACAAATCCTGAATCATAACATGATTTGAGCAAAGAAAAGCAATAAATCTTTTATCATTGTTATCCAGAAATTCGATTCATAGTCACAAGAAAGATCCGCTTTCAGTTACACGATCCCAATGCTACCAATCATAGTCCACAGATAGTATCTAGTTATACGATTCAGATGTTATCGATCATAATCTACAAGTAGGTTTTGTGTCTTGATCCAAATGCTGTCGAACATAGTTCACAAATAGGATCCAGTTACACGACCCAAATGTTATCGATCATAGCCTACAAGTAGGATTTGCATCCTGATCCAAATGCTACTGATCATAGCCCACAAATAGGATTCAGTTACACGATCCAGTTGTTATCGATCATAGCCTACAAGTAATATCTGCGTCCTGATCCAAATGTTATTGATCATAGCCCACAAGTAGGATCCGCGTCCTGATCCAAATGCTACTGATCATAGCCCACAAGTAGGATCTGTGTCTTGTTATACGATCCAAATGCTATTGATTCTTCCTGTGACGACGAGGACGATTTGTTCCCTGGTTTTCATGCCAAAAGTGCTGAAGCTGAGATGTCGAAGTCGTGGGTCTTGGAAGAAGTGTCAAAGCCTTCAATCATTGGGTGCGACAAAGAAGCCAAAGTCGAAGCAGAAGAAGCAGTCAAAGATGCCGCAGAAGCAGTGATGTCTAGCGAAGGAGATCCAAAGCAGACGAAGCAAACGAAGTGAACGAGATCGTGGGTTGCGACTGAGACTTGAATCGCAGACGAGATAACAAATGGACAGGATTGCAGATCGCAGTTAGAATCAAACGCGGGTGACGGAACTTGACGCGGGAGACAGAAGAAGGCGAATCAAAGGCGGGCGAAGCAGTTGCAGCGGACGAAAATCTTTAGATGGGCGAATCAAGACAAAGAAATAGTTATTCTCTTCCCGCAAGAAGTCTTGTGGGAAGGGAGCCTTGACAGTCCTCCAATATTCACCGGTGATTAGGGCAAAATTTTGGCTCTAATACCATGTCAAAGTTTTGAGAAAAATAGATTGAATTCTGAATAGGCTCGATGTCTTTTCCCGTTGCTTTCATTCTATTAAATAATAATCTTACAATCTATTTTAGGTACAAAATATTGTATATAATCTATTTTAGGTAGTTTAATCATACATATTCCTAATCTAAATATTCAGCTAAAAGGAAAATAAATCATAATAAAGATATTGCAAATAATTCAAATAAGGAAGCTCCTAATTTATAGAGAACTCCTAATTTAGCTGTCTAATCTCCGTCCTTCCTGATTGACACTTCATGCCACATTTTTGTTCTCTCGCTTTATGCTCCCTCCATTTCTTGATTTCTAGTTGGTTATTAAATCTCAGTATTCTCGATTCAAGTATTTTTCTTCATCATTTTATTATTTAAATTTTTAATTTTTTGTGTCTTCTGGATAGCTTAAAATTATGATTATTGCATGTAATATTGCTTCTGCTTAAAATTATTATCTAGTATCGTGTAATTTTGGTTATTTAAATAATTATTGTATGCACATAATATATGCATATTTGATATATAAGTGGCATCAACATTCTAGTTTGTTAAGCTTCACATCGTGCTTTGCTTTTGTGCTTGCGCATTGTACTGCGATTGAAAAATTGAAAATATTGTGCGCACATTTAAGTTTGGGATGACAATTTTTAACGTAATATCTAATAGTAATGGATTTACACCAAATTTTGCGGTGTTGAGCTTCCCCTTTAGCCACATCTAGTTCTTCCATTTTTTTGGCAAGGGTGCTTTTTGCTGCAATTAAGGAAATTACTAGAGCTTTTAAGGAACCAATGCCCTTGATAACAATTCAAACTCAGCTCAATTAATACTTGATCAAGTTTGTTCAAATTTGTAACTAAACAAGTTTGAACTTTTTTAAAAAAATTTAAAATGTTAAAAAAATTAAAATTTGACACCGTCCAAATCATTTATTTTTATTCATAATTAAACTTGTCTATTGTTTCACATGTAACTTCTTAAATACCTTATAATAAGTTTAATGATAACTTGGGCGCTGTTTGGTTGCGACTTGATTTTATGTTAAACAGGATTTATCAAATCCTATTAAGTCAAGATTTATCAGATCTCGTGACTGTCTACGAGCAACATCTCATAAATCCACCTTGTTGGATTGAATAAATCCGGATTTACATCGTAGAATAAAGGGAACGCGAGGATTATCGTCGGAACATGAAATTTTTTTAACAGAGCATTGCATTTAATTTCTATCTTTTTATGTTTGGCGGGATTTAAGTTAAATCCATGACTTAATCCCATAAATACTATCGGATTAAACATATTATATATGATATATCATTTGGCGGGATTTAAGTATTCTATCAAACACCCCTTATATTATATATGATATATCATTTAAATAAAATTTGATTAATTAGAATTTATTTAATTACATTTTTAATGATAACATATTATATTTACTATCAAAATGCATTATAATTTATTACAATTTTTTCTTATTTACTTATTTAAGTATAATATTTTGTTAATACTTACTCATATTATTTGATTGCAAGAAAACTTATTTGCAATCTGTTTTTATCTAATTTAATTTTCGTAAACTAGTTAGATACTAATTCTATTTATTTAAATTTGTAAAATTATTTATTAATAACATCATATGAAAGTCAAATACTCATTCAATTTTTAGCTTATTTATTAACTAATTTAAGTTCCTATTCAATTAATATAAATAAATCAAGTACAAGCCAAGTGAGTCTTTTAAAATATTTATTCAAGCCATAAACAACTTATAATATAACCAAGCCAAGTTTAATCTAGGATATACTTGACTTGATTTGGCTCAATTATAACCCGATTACAACCCTATAAATTCTCATCAACTATGAATGGGTAGTCAATTTTGTACTTTGTACTGAGAAAAACAACGTTTATACATTAAAATAAATTGTGATAGAAAAGGTTAAAAATAAAGTTTTTTTTTTGGTGGCGAAGATAAAATGAAGAAAAAAAAAAGAGAAAAAATTGCCTAGCTCTTTCTTTTGTGATTATAGTATGGACTTCATGTAGTGAGATCATGGTGAAATGTGGCAATGTCGAAGACAAGTGTGGTGGTTCCTGACTTCCTATGATTATTTTTTTTCTTGTATGATTATAGTATTATTATTATTTTTTGTTGATTTCTCTTTGTGGGGAGATTGAGTTCACTTAGGCTTGGGAAAAACTTTTTTTATTCAGATTTATTCGTGTATTTGTGTGGCTTCTCAGTAGTGGATATTGGATATTACTTTGTCCAAGCAACATAGTCTTAATGTTTTCTTATGGTGTTGATCTTTGTTTTAATTTTGTGCGGTCATTATAATCATTTATGTAGGGTACTTTTGTGAAGGAACTACTTTTTCTTTGCAGCATAAATCAAAACTTAATGAGAAAAATTTTGAAAATGAAGTATGCAATTGGTAAATTATGACTTGGTAGAGTTTTGGATTCTAAAGAACCATAATGTAAGTTATGATGGTCAAATAGGGAGTTGTGAAAGCACTTATAGGGTATTCAAATTTTATTTGAGATTACAAGCGAAGATGATAAGGAGATATAAGGCAAAAACTATCATAGATCGAATTATTTTTGAAAAATGAGCTCTTAGAGCAAATAACTCTGAAGAGTTATTGCTCTAATTGAAGTCCTACATGATCAAAACCCTCTCAAACAAACTTTATCATAGGTAGAATTTGTGCTTGCTCTGCATACAAGAATGCTTGCCTATTAAATTACCTCTGAATCGATTTAGTTTCTTTGTTAGGGAAATGATGTAATATAAATGTGATAGTTGTTGATGATGATCGAGTTTGATATTCTTATGTTCTTTGCGTTCATCTTATGATTATGATAATGTCCTATTAAATTACAATTAGCTTAAAGATGTTAAGAATTGACTTCTTTTAATTATGTAATTACTAAACTTGATGCTGCTGGAGATGAAAAATAGGTTGTGGAATTACTGGTTAGTGAGGGGTGTTATGAGAAATGCCTGGCTCTAGCATGATATAAGTCTCTTGGAATGCTTAAAGATGCAACTTATTTATAAAAATGCTTTAAAGAAGAAGAGTATGATATTGACAAACACAAGTATAATGAGGGTAGAAAGTGGTCAGATATAGATTTAGATGTTCTTTCGATGTATGCTAACGTCAAATATGATGATATTTTTGTAGTTTGGCTGTATCATGTAAGTAAAGTAGGATGTAGGTTTTTAGGAGATATTGAAGTTTTAAGAGTTTATGATGGTGTATGATTTATTATAAAAGCAAAGAGAATTGGTGGACTTTGTGTTGTAGGGTGAATGGAGTTGCTTCAATTTTGTCATTTTTATTGGAACAAGTTTATTTGGGGAAGCAAAAAGTATTAGCTTTATGGCAATATTTTCAGTTTTTGAAAGTTAGGAAGGTGCAATGTTAAGGTATTATCATTACGACATCCAATTAAAAAGGACAAATTTATGGTACTAAAATCCGATGATCAACACACCTTCATCATGAGTAAATCCACTTTAATGGTACCATATATGCTTTATAGTCTGTTGTTGGTGTTAAATTTAAGCATCATCTGTGGTGCTTAGCCCTTGGAGCTTTGGAATCTTAGAGTCTGTTTTGCAGGGGAGTTGAGAAGGAGATAAAAAAATTGTTGCATTATTAAATCAAGGAAAGGAATTGTTAGCATATCACCTCAGTTATATTACTACAACAAGCATAAAATTAAAATTTTTATGGTTTTAAATTAATAGGTTTCATATTTTTTTATATATATTTTATTATTATGGATTAGTTTCAAATCAAAATCTTAATCAAATTTATATTTAAAATGCACCTCTCTGAACGCTTATAAATAACATGCATGATTACTGATTGGCCATACGTACTGTTTGCTGTGCTTTGGGCTGAGAAAAATTAGAACTTCAAATGAGAGGGAGAGAGAAAATTAGAAATTTAAAAATAAAAAAAGAGAAAAACTACAGGGATAATAAGTTAAAAAATAATAAAACAATTGCTGATCTCTTTGATATTGATCCTATCTAGATTTGAGAAAGATCATTGTTGATGATTTATCTGCTGTCACATGCGTACGACTTCTCCATAATTGATCAATTAGTCTCTTCTCTCAAACAAATGCAGGCTATTATTTCGGCCAAATCATGTAAACATTTATGCCTTCCTGTGATGTTTCATCTCTTTGTTATTATATTATGAAACATTTCATGTTTTTGCATAAAAGTAGATTTTTAATGAAATTGCCAAATTAGTTTAATCTCTCTTAGATGCTTGGTCAGTTGCCTCCCTTGTTTTTAAAACAATTTTCTCCGGCAAGCAAGAAAAAAATTTGCGGAACAATATATATATATATATATATATATATATATATTCAGGAAGTTCATGTTCTTCTATCATATATTCACCACTTTGACTTGAGCTTACACTCACTATAGCTGTTTTATAAATTATTGGGGCATTTACATACCACATAATTCTTACCTTTTTACATATCCAACCCCTAAACATTCATATTTATATACATACTAAAACTTTCAACATCACATCAAAAATATCATCATCACTATCTTTTTAAAACTGAAATATTCCTTTTCATGCATAAGCATATGATACCGAGGCATTACAAGTGTGAACATGAAATATGTAAATGCACAAGAAAAATTTTCTTTTTATTTTCATTTTTAATGATAATATATCTTAATTTCTTTTCAGGATACACGTGTCCTTGTGGGCTCTAAAAAGGAGCATTTGAATATAAAGGTGGCATTGTCCAACTCTTTTGGATTTGGTGGTCACAATTCTTCAATTCTATTTGGTCCCTACAAATAATCACTTCATGTTGGTCAGAACCTATAATATATATATATATATTTTTTTAACCTTAATATTTTCTTGATTATGTTAGATTCTTAGATAGAATACTTATGAATGTGCTATTTGATTAAAAAAAATGATATTTCTAAAGAAAGAAGCTCATCTTTGAGCTTTTTCAGGCAATTTTCTTTTCTTTTCTTAGGAGAATGTATGCGTTGAGTTTAGTTGCATGGGTTGCCAAATATTAATGAAGTACCAAGTAATGGGCTAATTTGATGGTTGGAATGATTACATAATGCAATGTATTCACATTTAAATCTCAATTATCTTTAAGAAATGAAATAGACGTTTACAAGAAAAGGTGGAGTGGTATGCATGTAAAATTTAAAATTTAGGTGATAGATTATAGTGTATTCAAGAGTGATTAAATTACTATCTAGCCGATCTCAATCGATTGTCTTCATATTTGGCTTGATGAATATGAAATTACTCTAATTCAAGTTAAGTATCATGAATTTCACATTCGATATAAACAAATTGGGGTAATTACAAGCAGACCATGCGAAACTTGTCGGTGACGAATCAACCGTCCTCTTTTATCCATTTTTCAAATTCTCACTTGAATATCAAAATTGATTGTAAAATCTTCGGTCAACTTTTTTCATTTTTATCGAATTAGTTCAGATAAATCAATTGGGTGGTTAATCTGTAAATATCAATATTTTGGGTGGCCCTCACTTTCTTGACAACTCTGCATTAGAGTTTTAAATGAGTCAAACATGAGTTGAGTTCAAAATAAACTCTTGTTCAAATTATGCTCATCATAAATATATTTGTGTGCTGTTCATTATTGTTAGCTATTGATGTAAATCTTAGAAAAAAAAAAAGAGAACTAATTTAGGCATATATATATATAAAATAAAATGTGAATAAATTAAAAGAAATTCAAATTATGATATAATGACTAAGTTTCATTTTATAAAAGTGGTACTAATATCAACACTCTCCTTTAATCTCAAATGGTTTTGAGATCATCATACTCCCCTAAAGCATAAAGTTGGAGAAGGAAAATATAGAGGAATCTTGGGTTAGCTTGAGAGGAGAAGATTGAGCAACATCATCTTAGAAGTTATCTAGTTATTTAGCTCTTATTACAAAAATTGTCATTGTTCCATCTTGCTAACAAATTTCATTTTTCCAACAAAAATGTTAATTATTCATTATGTTATTGACTTGGTGATAAATAATACATTTGTAAAAAGACTATCAATCACAGAGAATAATTACGTTTAAGATAATATAAAGATAGAACTACAAGTAAATACATTAGCAATTATTTACTGATGTATCAAGATCAACTCCAATTTATCTTACTATGATAGCATCACTTTGGTATGCCATACTTTGAATATACATGCAAAATACAAAATTTTCCATTTTTTAATACCATATATATATATCTCATTCAAAAGAAACGGATAAAAAAAATTCATAAAATTAGTATGGCACCTAATTTTGGTGATAAAAAATTTTAATTGTTGTCAATATTAAACCTATCAAATTTCACTTCAATACTCAATTTTTCAACCAAAAAAAAAAAAATCTTCTTAAATACCTAAGATAATGACTATACAACTAATTATTTTCATGGAGTTTTTCTTTAAGAATTCAAATTCTTTTTTATTATCAATATAACTAAATTATTTAAATTAATAATTTCTAGTAATATAATAATTAGAAAATTTGATTATGATTTCAACCATCCCCCAAAAGATAAACTAGATTATTAGAAAATAGGCATTACCACTTAATTGTTATTCTTTTTTAGGAAAAGTAATAGAGAGGATCTACTTATTTTTTTAGTCTAGTATTAAAATATATTAAATATATAAAACTTAGAGATTAAGCTTGTTATTTGTTTTCTTAGAAAATATGCCACATGAATTCCCTTCAAACTAATTTATCTTAGCTTTTGAATAAATATTCTAAACTCTCGATGAACATACATGACCTTTTGATCATAAAAGATCCTAAACCTTTCATCTTCCCAAACTCTTCTTTTCAATAGTTGCAGAGCGCGATGCACCTTCGCTATAATAAAATTCCATGATAATGATATCTCTTAATTTATACATTATATTTTATTTGTTGGTTATTTGTGATTAAATATAGTATTTGCATTTTAAACCCTAAACTCAAAAAGTCAATAGTTATCACATTACTTGTAGTTTATTAGAGTAAGATTGAACAATCATTGAATATTGTTTGAGTATTCTTTGAACAACGTGCAATGATATAATTGTTTTCTAAATATTATTGATCATGATCTAGCAATTTTTAAAATATAATCAAAATCATTTTAGTTATTATTGAACAATCATTTTTTTTTCTTGTGTGTGTGTGTGTGCTGATCTTATATTTCTATTCAAATCATGCAAAAAAAAAAAAGACATTATGTGGGTTACATGTAGAGTTGGGAGTGTGATGGAGAAATTGTTATAGTAGGCTTCTGGCTTTATTGGTAAAGTCAAAACATATGCTTTTGGCTAGTGTCGGTCAACTTTTTTATTTTGATTTTTGAAAATAATTTTGAAATTTAATTTAATATAAAAGGTATATAGTTTGAGTTTTGAAAGTAGTATGTTTTAATTTTGGAAAAAATGAAACCAAATGGATCTCATTCGTCTAATAGTTTGCATAATCGTGTCTGATACAACAATACTATACTTTCCCGAAAGATGAGTGTATACCTCAGCGATGGACCCAATCCTGCAAATTATGAGATTTGTGACATTTGTTTGGCCTGCGAACATTTTTATATGTGACTGAAAAGTTCTCCTATTTAATATAAAGATTAAATAGAGTTTATTTTACCTGGGTTCTAAGTTTCCTATACTATAGTTGATTACATCTCAAATGACGGGAGTTACTTGAGAAAACTCTCGATAATGATCAGATGTGCTAGTTTTCAAGAATTCAAAGTTTAGCTTTTCACGGTAGGACGTGGAAAGACGAGTGGGAGTGGCTAAAAAAGAAACAGTTATTTTCAAGAGTCCAAAGAAAGGAAAAGATAAAAGATGTCACAGATCCTGAGGAGAAATCTCAGTGACTTCCCAAACTATTATAATGTGTGGCTGAGTTTTGGAGACAATGTTATTTAGGTATTTAATCCTGTCAATTTTATTATTTGAAACTTACATTTGCATAATATATGATTATGCAAATAGTCTGCAGAGATAGGAGGATTTACGTCGTACCACACGACAACCTCAGAACCTAAGACAAGTTAGGACTTACGCTGCACAACATGGTTGTGTAGGGGCCTAAAGAGGGTATGAGGATTTACGTCGCGTTGAGCGAGCTACCTCGAAGTCCTATGAGTTGTTATACTAAGGAGAGAGATTGTTGAAGAAGATTCTTTTATTGCTCGATCCAAACTCATTGTCGTGCTGCCCACAAAGCTGGTTCCAAGTTCTACGTCGAGGTAGCAGTCCTAAAGTCTAAAGTTCAAAAGGGTTTACTAGGTTTGTTCCAAAATTTTGATTTTGTTGTCATTCAAGCATTATGAGTGGGGGGGTTAAAGTTGATTAGAGCGATACCGGTTAGAATCTCGCGGTTCCCTCGTTCTAGTACCACTATTCTCTTTTGAATTTACTTAGTTTAAACGAATTGTTAAGCTCATTTAAACTGAAGAGATCTCATTGGCAACCATGAGTTACCTCATCCGAGGACTCCCGTAAATTCAAAAGGATATGTTATGTTTTTTTTTTATTTTGTTTTGAAAATTTTGTTTAATTTTTGAAAACTTGTTTTGTTTTGAAAACTTTGTTGAATTTATTGAAAAATGGTTTTTTTTGTTTTTTTTTTTTTTTTTTGGAGAGGTCTCACCGGCGAGAAGTTTGATATCGTCCATTTTGTCTGTTCCAATGGTAGCTCCACGATCATCTAACTCTTTAACCACGTTTGAATTTACCTCGCAAAGTCACACCAAGAAGTTGGTATGAGAATTCTGTTCAACGAAAGATTACACATATAAATGTGCAGATTTACGTAATGAAAAGTATGTCAATAATCAAGTGTATTGAATATGTATGCTAATGTATTCACATATTTAACAGTCAAACTCAATTCGACTTTCCACATGAGAGTTAACTTCAATAACCTTATAAAAACAACACCTAAATCAACCCATCAACCGACATCTATAGTGGCTCCAAAACAGTGAATAAATCAGCCCAAACCGACACCTACAATGACTCCAAAATAGTGTACAAAATCAGCCCAAATTGGCACCTAAAATAGCTCCAAAACAGTGCACAAAAATCAACCCAAACCGGTGTCAAAGTGGTTCCAAAGTGGTGCCAAAATTGCCCCAAGATCAGCCCACAAAATGCCCCAAATCAGTGTTTTAAAGCTTCTGAATCAACACATAATTGAGCTCCAAACAGCAATTTTACAGGCCCCAGACAAAACTTAATTGAGTTCCAACCAGCAGCTTTACAAGCCCCTAACAACACTTAATTGAGTTCCAACCAACAGCTTTACAAGCTCCTAACAGCACTTAATTGTGCTCCGAATAACACCATGTAAGCTCATACAGCACCTACAATTCTAAACAATACTCCAAACAGCTCTCACAGCACTCTAAAAGCTCTCACAGCTCTTCAAACAACGCTCACAGCTCTCCAAACAGCTCTCACAGCACTCCAAACAGCTCTCACAAACAGTTGAAATACAGAGCAAACAAAACAGCAATTTACCCTTCCAATGGCGCTAGTTCATGAAGCTCAAAACAACATTTATGTCATTTCAAAATAGTCCTCATTTCGCATGTTTCCCAGATCGAATTTGAACATTCCTTTGATTGGCGTTGAAGTATATGAGACTATTGGGAAGGTTTGCATTCATACCGCTTAATTCAAACATATCTACACATTCAACCCCTAAACCTTACTCTTTTAGATTATCGCCGCCGAAATTTCATATCATGTTGAAGAAAATACCAACATATTTGTTCATGCATAGATAGAGTGGTATCCATGTAAACAGATAATGAAGTTTATTTGTTCAATATGTAAATACGTAGGAATGATATGATATGCATCCAAATTTTCCAAATTTCACATAAATCTAAGCCAAATATATTTCAGATTTGCATAAATCGAATGAAATGAATTCCCAGTTCACATAAAACCAAGCCAAATATGATTCCTATTTGCATAGATCGAACTGCGTGAGTTTCAGACTTTCAATATGTAAAAAGAAAGAAAATTCAGGTTTTATTAAATGAAAATAGATGGAAGTGTCAGATTTTGGATAGATGAGTGTATAAGAAATTTCAGACTCTATACATGAACATAAAAAAATCAAGCTTTTAGAGCATTTAGTCAAGAATATAGAATAATCCATGGCGTTTCAAGTTCCTAACCTCATCTTTTAACAAGTCAATGGGAAAATAAAAAAAAGAACTCGACTGTAACAGGGTCAAGAATGTATATGTCATGATAATGCCTTCATCACTAATCAAATATCTAATTATTCCCTAAGCATTTTGGTAACATAAATTTCTGCTTGCACATCATGCAATCATTGCATGCTACAAAACCTCCCCTTTTAATATAGCTAAAACGAAGCAAGCCCTTAAAACGGAGAAGCCTGAATTTCACATTTCACTGAAGCATAGAAATTTGAATCTCATCTTTCACCCAAACAATTACGATGAAATTGGAAATCTTATGATAGAATTGTAAGACTTACCTCCCTTTTAACTTCACCTTAATCTCAAATAAGTAGAGGCTTGATGCTCACAGATTGTAGAGTAGTAAGGTGGGAGGCTTGGATACCAAGTGACGTGAGGCTCTAAGTTACAAAATTACTGTATAGGGATTTCGGGCAGTGGAGGAAATGACGAAGAAAGGGAGCAGGTTTTGGTGCGCAAGAGGGTTGTATCGGAAAGGGAAAGGAGCAGCAGTTTCGGCTAGGGTTGTTTGGTGTGAGAGGACGTCGGTGCAGAGGAGGTGGTCGTGAGAGGGAGGAGGCGAGGGTGAAGCAGGCGAGTGTTTCTGGCGCAGAGGGAGGAGGTGAGGGCTTTCGGTGGAGAGGTCGGCGAGGCAGGCTAGCGGGATTCTTCAGCACAGAGAGGAGACGCGGCGAAGAGAGCTTCGGTCACGCGAGAGGGTAATCAGGGGCTTCGGTCGCACGAGAGAGAAAGTAGACGGCAGCGCGAGAAGAAGGGGAGCTGCGATTGTCGAGAGCGCGGAAGAGAGTCAAATGGGGGAGGAAGAAGGAGCTAATGCCTCCAAGGAGCGGGACAGACGAGCCGTTAGCTTAAGCAAATGGCGGGGAATTGAATAGTTTACGTAGGCAGAGGAGTTTCCAAATGAATTTAATTAAGTTAAAATTAAATGATTCATTGGAAATTTGAAATTTTAAAATTTAAAATTGTTTAACCTTTGTTCAGTCTGAGACTAGCACGAATCGAATTTAAGTTAAACGTTGGTTGAGCCCGGGCCCTCGCCCTGCTAAATAAAAAAAATATGCATTCATTTTCGTGTTGATTGCTCGTGCGCGAAACCATAATGATATGGGTGTCTTCTTAGCTAAATTTGACGTCCCGGACGCATCCGTGCGGTTTGTTTCATCATATGGGGTCTTCTGGACGAGTTCGCCGATAAGCAAGTCAATTCAAGTCAACATCGTGTGTGGTGCAGTGAGTGCGTGAATTGCGGCGTTCGTGAGTGTTCGAGTCATGGATGGTTTACCTAAGGTCGTTTGATCCTGTAGGAACTCATTTTCGGGTCATATACATGTTAGTCCTTAGCCATTGCAACTAAGAGTGTGGTTCTTGAGACTACCCATGCGAGGTCTTCACAAAAATGGGTCAAGGGGAGGTGGGCTCCATTACTAGTCCTCTAAGATGGTCAATAAGGAACTTCTAAAGCTAGATCATGTGTTCTAGTAGTAGGAGACTAAGACCTCACTGAAAATGAGGTCAACAACTAGTTGTTCAAAGTTCCTGAAATGTTATTTTTTAGGGCTCACTTTTATCAGCTATTATTGAGGATAGTTAATGAGAAAGTGAATGATGATTACTTCTTTGTGTTCAATTTTAAGGAAAAAAGATAGTATATATAATATTGTTAAATTTTCCTTGATTATAAGGTTAGAAATTGGAGAATCCCCACCTAAGGAGTTATAAAAGCGAAGCAAATGTGATAGATATGTTGCATTAGAACTACCTTGATGGGGATAAAAATATTAAAAATATAGATGTACAAAGAAAATAAGAATGCACAAATCTTAAGGAGATCCAACGATTTAAGGAGAAAGGCCCTAATATCAACTAAGTCCACTGAAATGCAGATTTACGATCCAAATATCCAATTAGATATAACAAAATCAAGACTGCCTAAGTCACCAGGGATGTCAAGCTGCTATCAGCCCAAGCAGCTCATCAGACGACAAACAAAGAATCGTGCAGGCATGCCAAATCAATGAAATTTGGCCGAAGGAGAGGCTAGCCCCATGGCTGCTATATTGGGATCACTCATTTGTCTCCCCCAAATGCCACCAAAAGAGTACAAGTCTCTACCATCCCACCAGGATTCTCTAGTCTAAGGGAAGGCTACCTGTCGGATTACTGTAATTTACCCTATTTTCGATGGCCTAGTTTTACCCTATCGATAAAAACCACTCGCTGAAGATCGAGGGTCGACTGGACTATTCTCATCGATCGACAAAACTCAGATGATCATATCAGTCCTACCAACCTGCAATCAGCAAGCTGACCAACAACGTTACACCATGCAACACTAACAAGTACAACCGATAGGCATGATTGACGATTCTGTATTCAGTCCAGTCGATCAAGCTGAGAGAACAACAAGGTCCTGGACCCACAAGGGTAAAATAACTAGAATAGCTTGTACAATCCCAATTTAAATGCGATGTAAATATAAATCATATGTTATTTCCCCTTTGTTTATAAATAGTGATCATTTTAAGAATAAAAGTTTGCACAATCCTTTCACTTTATTGTTCATTGTTGTGATCTTCCTATTTCTCTCTCAACTTCTTTACTTTTCTACGCTCTATTCCTTGGGTGTGATTAACAAGATAAATTCAGGTTCAACATCCTGAAAGATGAAATGAGCATGGATCATGCTACCAACAAGAAGATGAGCACAACAAAGAGAAGAAACCCGCTAAGGAGATGCAGTGAACATGGAGTGCACTAGGGAATTTGTATGGCAGTAGATCCATGAGCTAAGAGGACAATTGTTGAGCCAACTATTAGAGATCATCAGAGAAGAAATGACAGAGAGAAGGGACAACCCCTAGAAGGAACTGAAGCTCAACACATAGAAAACATTGTTGCCCAAAGAAAGAGTAGAGGATCCCTCATACCAAGATAATGCTAAATCCACGTAGATGGATAGACGGTGATTCAAGAGCACTAAGGCCCCTCACTAGTTGGAGAATGCATTCTCTCAGCAAATTTCAACCGTTGAATCCCATGAGAAAATTAAAGTATCGTCACTCAACTCTTACAAAGGTCAAACTGATCCGACCAACTAAAGTGCCTCCTTTATGTCTACTGTCTGCCTGTTGAGGATCATTGATGCTCTGAAGTGTCGTCTTTTCTTCACCACGCAGAGGGAGCCAGTCTTAAGATGATTTAACGGATTACACGTTCAGGTAATCACATCCTTTGTTGAGTTCAAGAAGAAGTTCATGACATGGTTTGCAACACAAAGAAGCCACAGAAGAATTCACAAGCCATGTGTCAGGTCAGGTAAAGGCAACAAGAGAGCCTTCACACTTATATAACTTGATTCCAAAGGAGATAATGGAAATATGGGATCTGAAACTCACAAATGTACATGTTATCTTGTCCTAAAGGCTGAGAGCAGAATGATTTTGATACGCCTTATGCATGCAACAGCTGAAAACTTTGGTTGAACGTTTGAAAATGGCCAAAATCATATCGCATTAGAGGAATACAACCCCACAAAATAATGGGTGATGGCCAAAGGACGACCAACAACCTCCCCTCCATCTCCTTACCATGAAGACAACCAACCCTTCCATTCTAAAGAAGTTAGTATTGTTAAAAAGTTACAATCTTCAATGTGAAAAATATTTCATTTTAAAAATAACATTTGATCAATATTTTCTTGAATTCATTAAAAAACAGGCTTATTTGAATCTGTTGAAAATAAAGAAATTTTTTTATTCATGCTTCTTATAAATAAATAATAACATAATTAGTGATCAATCTATGATGGTCAAAATCTCAATTGTTACATCCGACGGATAAAAACCTAATGATTAATCAGATAAAAATCAAGAATCAATGCATCTTTTAGAAAAGCGAGACTAATAGTTACCACAAATTATTTTAGATTCACAAAATATGCATTATGTTAAGAAGAACCTTTGGTTTCATTTTTAACAATTTAAAGAATAGCATTTAATCGTGATATAAAATTGTTCAAATTATCTATTATGATTTATTTTTTTTCAAGAAAATGAATATAATTTGATATAACTCAGGTTGCTTTTAGTGGTGATGGGGCTAAGGGTTTAAAATGCTATCCCGACTATGATGGGGCTAAGGGTTTAAAATAGAGCACAAAATTGCAATTAAGAGGCCGAGCTTCTCATATTGATTTGTACAAAATCAAATAGACTGCTGAAACATAAATATATTGCAGTACATTTATGAGAGCAGGGAAAACACCATGAGCGAACCACCAAGTCATGAACAATATTTCATACAAACAGGATAATTAACCTGATGAATTTCTACAACATGGCTTTCACAAAACTGCTGCAAACACACAAATCAAAAAGAAATCGCCTGAATAACCAACCAACCAACCATGAGTTATGTAAACTGAAAATTGAAGCTGGGGGAGAGAGATCCAGGAAACGGATTATTAAAATGCTTCATAATCTACCCATAGTGTATATATATCGTCTTCAATCTACTGGCACGAGTCATCTGGGCTTGGAATCACCTGCCTTGCTCCGAAATGATGAGAGGGAGAAGAACGAGCGAGGCGCTGCAAAATTTCAAGTTTAAAATTCAAAACCGTTTTGAATGAACTTATTTATAAAATCTTCCAACCATTTGTCATTATTAGCAGAATTGAGTATAACAATGATTATTCTCTCCATAAGATTTACAAAATTGAGCAATATAATATTTAAAATAAAGGCAGAACAAAGCACCTTTTAGAGAGTTCCCTGATAGATGATCATCCCTCAACCTGAAGTTTGTAGGAGGGTTTTGGTTTGAGTTGCGGAGGGAGTGTGCTGTATTAATAATGATTTACAGTAAGTAATGATTGTCCAAGAAAGAAATTTGCAAGGAGCAGTTTGTTAGCATGAGGGTGACTACCAAGTAATAGAGAAAAGAAAAGTTAAGGATCTGTTTAGCAGAATTTGATAAAAGAAATAAATAATTTCATAAGAAAAGAAAAACTACGGGCATATGAAAACGAGATGCAGTGAATGAAAGCAACTTGATCATAAGTTTGCTGGTCAATAGAGCACAAAATGAAAATGCACAAAAAATGCATTTAAACTTGAAACATTTTAAAGCAACAAATGAGTTGACATTTTTAACCCAAATGCAGCTCATTAACTACAATCATTAAACAAGCTATAAGAGTTTTTGTTGAAGTTTTTAGCAATTTCAAGGCTTTCTGACGGTTAATAGCAATGGTCGCAAAGTCATTAAAAATGCATATAATTCATATTGCCAAAAGAAATTGGAAAAAATATATATCTTTCTCCGACATGCTAGCCAGACTATCATCAAAATCTCGTCAGTTAAATAATGTTGATAAGAACCAGTGGTAAGGAGCATAAAGATTATTAATTCTTGACAATAATACCATAAAAATATTGATAAAATTGGGATAGATCGCAAAAAATAGTTCTTCTCAATCATATGTTCGAATCAAACAAGAAATTGAATAAATGAAAGCTTATAAGAAATTGGCACATTTACCTTGTTCTGGAAAGATGTCACCATCATTGTATCCATCATATGTTGTACTGTAACCCATTCTAGACTTTCTAAGATCTTCTGTGGGCCTGTGTACTAGATCCCGTCCATCTTCTGTGTCATCATCACCCTCAGAGGCGGTTGAAGCAGAGAACCAATCATTTACTAGATAGTCTGCACCCCTATTTTTTCTTCCAAAATTTAATAATCGCTTGAAGCCTTTTGTTACATCTCTGCGAGATTGTTGGGAGGCGCTGGCAGAAATGACAGGAATCTGAGCACTTCCCCATTTCTTCCTCATACGAGCTGCTTCAGAATCCACTATATGGTTTAGCGAATGAGAATTCCACGACGTACAATCAGTATTAAAATCAGAAGTTGCATAAATATCTGATGCTTCACGTGTATAAGCATGTGAATGGTAAATATGTGAAGTCAACGATCTCGAACTTTCTTCCGCGGAGTCCTCAGCATTTCTAGAAGAGCTGAATTTAGAATAAATGATAGAAGAATCATCTAGATGAGATTGAGGCCTTATAAGGTCACCATTTTCTGATTCAGGTTCACCAGATAATTGGCTGTGCCGTGGTTTTTCACCATTAGAGTCGATAGGAAGATCCATAATCAGATTATTTCTTTCAGCATAAGCACTTTGAAATTCTTCATCATCAATGGCCATATCTAGTGAATCTTCCTTAGGACTGACAATTTCTTCAGACTTTTCTTTGCTTCTAAGCTCCTCAGCAGCTATGGAGCTTCTTGATTTTCCCATAACAGCTCCCGAACCATGGTTTACACCATTTCCCTTTTTGAGATACCGTTTAGACTCGTAGCTCATTTGGATGTTATGAAGAGTGTTGTCAGAATTGGGAGATGACAAATCCTTCGGCTCAGCGGGAGTAACTGAATTTTTCCTCATATGGTTAGACCAACGAAGATCTTCCTTCGAAATCTCTGCATCCTTAATGGAGCTCTTGTTTATTGATAAGCTTCTTGGATGCTCGTGAGCCATAGCCTTAGTAACCACAGCCAATGGCTTTACGTTTTCATTCTTCAAGTCCGAGAATGTCAGAACTGATTGAGCAACAAGATTTCCTGACTGTCCTCTATGCCTTGAGGAGTTGGAATTAGTAGACTTTACCAAATGCTTCGAAGTATGGCTTACCGATGTAAAAAAAGTGGAGGATAAAAGCTTGTTGGATTGATTGCCAATAGAAGATTCAGACAGTTCTCGATCATCAGCATCCCCATCTCCAGTAAAGGACCCTGATGTCTCGCTACAGAACTAAAAAATAATCATTTCATCAGCAAGAAATTACTTTTGAATGAAGAAAATAGTGCTAGTGAAGGTTTGCAACCGAAATACCAGGTTCTATGCCATTATTAAGCCAACAGGAACAGCCAACCGTATCATGAAAATGTTCAAACTCAGGAAAGGTAATTACTTCGACAAAAGACTAGCTCAAATTATCAATTGAGATAATAATTCTACGGGAACACAAATCAAACACACTAATATAACAGCTTAGTGTGTGCTTGCACTTAAAAGCCAGTATTAGTACCGTTCCAAATAGTTTTCTAAACTAATTTTATAAATATAAAAGAATAATCTAGAAGTGCTCATAATTAGTAGGAAATCCCCACCACCATTGCTCTGAACTTAAGGATGACGACATTTAAAAATACAAGTTCCCATGTTAGTTAGTTGTGATCATTAGCATGAAGCCATTAAACAAGCAGTGGCATGGGGCTGCTAAGTCAGGAAACTTTAATTGTGACGTCAGGGCATTCATATTACCATCTATGGCTTACCACAATTAAAAAGCTTCACAAAGTATAAAGATTAAAAGGAAATGCTTTATCATATTTGAAGAGCAAGGCACGGCCAAGCTCAAGAATTTTGATACCGTGGAGCCTTGGCTAGGTTAGGAATTTATATAGTATGAACCTTGGCTCCAGGCTGAAAAGTCAGGAACTCAACCTTACCGATCAATATTTGAGACCTAGGCCTGGCTGGGTTTGTAACAACAAACTTGTATTGCCCCATATTTTTTTCCAGTTAGCATCACCGTTAGAGCAGAGGAGTCATATCGAGTGAGAGGCGCGAACATCCATCTTTAAAAGAATAAACAACCACCATTTTGAACCGGAACAATTTTAAAATCTTGAGAAGCTAGCAGAGACATCAGGAGAGACAGAGGGAGAGAGACGAGGGTGACGACTCTGATAGTGAATGCGAGCATACCTGTGGGGCGAATCGACACGTATAAAGGCAGCGACGGAGGTGTGAGCACTCGAGCATGGATTTGAGTGTCGAGGAAGACTAGGCTGGAAGAGAAGGAAGAAGCGACAGGATCGGAGGAGGAAGAAGCCCATGGGATCGTGTGCTAGATCGAAGAAGACACGCAAGTAATCGACCGTCGTATGTAATCCTTTGTTAGAAAGAGTAGATAGTAGTGTTGAGAGTGACGACTCTAGCGATCAAAGCCAAAGGAGGTGAAGCCGTTGAGATGGTGAAGGCGACGAAGCAAATTCGGCAGTTTCAAAATGAGAGAAACTATGATCAAACCAAGCAGAAAGAGAGCTAGCAACTCTTGGTGTGTGGAATCGAGCAAACATGATGGCGGAGGGCTCGACGGGACTTACACTCGTATCGAATGAGTGAGGTGTACGATTAGAGAAAGATTGTCGATTCCAGGGTTGCAGATAGTCAAACTGGTTATTGTCGATTCTATGCTAAAATAAGAACAGAGAGAATTCGTGAGGAAAAAAAGGGCTTTCCGTAGGAGGCAACAACCCCAGTAAAGCTTTAAATAAGGTTCGGGTTTTAATTTAGATTTTTGTTAGATTAAAATGATCTTGTATTTAAGTATAATGTGAGATTAAACTAAATTTTGGCAGGAAGAATAAACGAAAGAATGTTTGGATTGGAATGCGAAGGAATTGACAATAGCAAATGTGGAGGTAAGATTGGAGATTATGTTTTGAATAAAAGATTTTAATTTATTAATTGAAATATTAATTATAAATAAGATAATTATAAATTAGAAAATATAAATAAAGTATATTAGAATTAGATAATTAAATGCAAATAAGAATTTTAGGGACAAGTCAAAAGTTAGACAACTAAATGCATCTTATATTTTAATTTGTGTTCATATATATGAATTCACATTTTGAAGAATCAATTACAACATCAAAAATAAGGATTACTATTTACACTTTTTGTAACAAGGTGAGTACCCTTATAAGTTATAGTAGTTTTTGCTTCTTCTAAATTGAGATCATTGATTGCAGCGTAAATCTGATTGCACTATTTTATTGTGATTTATATGCTCTTCTAGATGTTGGTCATATCATTGTGATGAATATTTATTTTAAAAATACTAATAGTATGCATTATTTAAAGGTAAAATTGAATGAAAAGAATATATGAATAATAAGAACCATGTTGACTGATTGTATATGCATGTTTGATTATGATAGAATTCACCTCATTATAGTACTAGCGATGAAACACTAAGGTACATATGCACGTAATTGGAAAAAGATAATATTGATGTACCTTCATTAGTACAATTTTAGAAGATGCCCCATGACGGTTGGTCAAATATAAAATAAAATAGACATGTTATTAATATAGTAAACTGCATTGAATGTTAAGAACTATCGTGAACAAATATATTTGAAAAGGTAAAATAAACAATATTATTATATTGATTTATAGTATTTCTGATTAGCATGCATATTATTTACTTTTCATTACGTTGTTGTAGTTTAGAAGTAAACATACTCACTGCTTTAGTCTTTTAAATTAATATTTTAGAGTTAATCATTTGATTAAAAAAATGATTAAAAGATAAAATATTTATAGAAGACTTTAATTTAGGATAAATAAGATAAATTTAATTATATTACTTTAATTTACTTTCATTAATAGCTCTTTCGATTCATTTGGATTATAAACTGTTAGTTATAAAGAAAATTTCATTTTACCGTCTAACAGTTTATTCCCGTTTGCCAATTTTAACATCATAAACTCGACAACAAGATATTACAAGCAAACCTTGATTAGGTTGTAGAAAATGAATACATGATGCCTTAGCATGATCTAAGAGGATCAAAATCGGTAACCAACAGCTAAAAACCTAGCCCTTAGAGTCAATGAGTTGGGCCTAAATTCAATCCATATAGTTTGTCGAGCTCATGTATGGCTCAATTTTTATTTTATTTACTGTTTTGATATATGTTCCTATTGAAGTATGCCTAGCCTTTCTTTCCATTTAGTACGGTAACTACTAAGGTTTTACATAGTTTTTTAAACTTGAGTTAGAATATGCCTCAATCCCCAAATATCAAAGTAAAGAACTCAAAAGAAAGAAGACGACTAGTAGTGTAAAGCTGAAGTACATGATTTTTTTACCCTATTCGCAAACAAGGCATTATAATTTGGAAGAGAGGTGACAGATTCCTTGAGTTGAAGAAAAATGAGTTGTTCAAAGCGCTTGTGACATTGCTAAATAGTTGTAGTGGAGGTAAGGACAAAAGAAAAGTAATTGTTAAGAAGTAGATGCCTCCAAATGCAATACCTTGAATAGTTGTAGTGGAGACGACAAAAGAAGAACAAGTGTAAAGAAATAAAACTAAACTTTTGCTTCATCATGATTAAACTTGCCAAAAATATCAAGGACTTTTAACCAACATTTTAATAAGCATAATCAATCACTCGAAAATGATCATCAATTAATGAAACAAATAGTGGAATCTTGAGGGAGTGAGCATAGGCCTTCAACCCCGAATATCGAAGTGAAAAATTCAAAAGAAAGAAGACGACTAGTAGTATACAACGGAAGCACATTATTTTTTTACCCAATTTGCAAGCAAGGCATTATAATTTGGAAGAGAGGAAACAAATTCCTCGGGTTGAAGAAAAATGAGTTGTTCAAAGCGAAGGTGGCATTGATAAATAGTTGTAGTGGAGATAAGGACAAAAGAAGAGCAAGTGTTACGAAGCAGATGACTCCAAATTCAATAACCCTAACAATTGTCTTCTTCGAGCTAGGATCCTTAAAGGTAATGAGTGGGATAAAAGGTAAAAAAAACAATTATGAGTTGTAATAAGACGATCTATAGATAGAAAATTTATTGAAATTTGAGGAAGATATAATACATCTAAGAGTGCAAGATTCTGAGAAGACTGAACAATAACTTTTCCAGAAATTAAGGATGGGGAATCATCAGTAACAACAATACGTAGCAAATGAAACATGTGCAATGAAGAAATATAAGCGTTGATTACTTGTCATGAGGCAGGATGCCACTAAATCTAAACCAAAGTCATATCAGTGAAGACAGCAATAATAGAACCTAAAGATGTGATGCTATTTATGGTAATGATGTTTAGTATGTTGAATTATCATACTTCACCGATAGAAAAAAAATATTGGACAAAGCCTATGACACTGATATACTGGTTTTCACCTATTAAAGAATTTGATCATAATTATCTCGAGGGAAAATAGCAAAACATGAGCTGGATGTGGGCAATCTGCAGAGTTATTTATGGTAGTGATGTTCAGTTGGCGGAAGATTTTTTCTTAAAAAAATGACGGAGTCTAAAATCTAGAAGAGAGTTCAAAGAATCTAAGAGATACTTATTATGTTGGAAAAATCAAATATGCAATAGAACGATTACCGACGCACTGGAAGCAAGGCTAGTTCATCAGGGCATATGGGGAGAAAAAAATCTCGTTAGGACTAATTATTGGCATGCAAGGATGCATGTGTAGATGTGACTGTAGCAATGCAGGAAACATAGCTATACTTCAGAATTATTTGGTATAGTTGCAATAGCAATTAGGTGGAACCCATGCCCATGCAAGATTAGATCTCAGGAGTGGGAGAAGGAAGAGCAATACAAGGAAGCAAGATGAGGGATGTTGCGCCACAATGAAGTATCTCACAGAAAGAAGGAAAAATAAACTAGAGTCTGAGCAAGGTGTGGATGTAAGCAGCGACATAACAAAGAGTCAAGAACAAGTAGAAGAGCAAGAGCAACGAGAATTGCAAGCAATGGGTTACAGACATGGGTGAAGGAAGGCAATTAACGGCTAGGAAAGAATTTTCCCCGTCTGAAAATAAATTGCATGAAAAAAATTTTATTGCTCTTATTCAACGAATCGGCATATAAGATTGAACAGAAAAGGAAGAAATTAAGGAGATGAAATAAAATAAGGATAGAATCAACATAAATCCTTACAAAATATTTCACATCCTCCTTAAATAACAATTTCCTACAAGAATTTACTAATATGCTAGTAAGCTCAAATAACCATACGCCTTGATTAATCAAACATAACTGATACCAATTTTGCTGTAAAGAGTAAGAAAGAATTTGATGGCTAATGAAAATACTAAAATAACAGTACTTTTGCAGGAAATACAATAGTAGCATAAGTTCTATCAGCTTAACACAACCAGAACTAACCAAATATAAGTAAAACGATAAATACGTACGTACTATTAGCAGCCTCATTTATCTTGAATATGTGCCTATTATAGACCACATAGGTTATGTTCCATGATAAGCACTACTCAATCAAAATCATTATACATCACAAATGCTTAAATGTCAAAACGCCTAATGCAACTGATCCAATGGCATATAAAACTAACATATGTGAAAAACTTAGCATAAAAGCACTAAGAACATAAAAGCTCTCAGAATGTCAGCTTAGTACCTGGTCCTTAACTTGAAGAGTTGAACGAGCATTGAAAGACCGCATCTTCTCTTGCCGATGACGAGAAGATGTCAGATTTTGTCTATCAGAAAAACTTGCAAACTTGGCCTTCATCTCCGCATGGCTAAGCTCCAGGCTGTCATGCATTGCCTTCATCTTGGCTTCCTTCTGAGCCTTCTTGGACCCACATTCCTGACTTAGTTTAGCATCCCTTCTCTGCATATATTTTCCATAGAGTTTTCCTCTTGGAACATCTGTTGGAAGGTGATTTCCTATCTTTTGCAAATTGGCATCACACAAATCAAAATTTTCAATCATTCCTGGCAACAAGTCAGAATCAAATTCAGCAACATTGCTTGAATCCGGCCTCAGTAAGCTCTTTTCAGGCTTTTGCTTAGTAGGAGATAGTGCAGATTTTTTCTCCAGAGACCTGGCCGAATGATTAAGCAAAGTTTTTCTTCTTCGTGCAGAAGATATCTGATCAACATGATTCTTGAGCTTGTGCTCAGCGAAAAGCTTTTCTAACTCCTCAGCCTTCAGGTGAAGGGCGTCATTAAGCTCGTGATTATCCCTGTTTAGTCTTGCAGCTTGAGAATCCTCATGTGAAAAAGGAGCTTCCATGCCCTCATTAATTTTCCTGCCCTGAAATGGTTGGACACTGCTGTCTTCGGCATGAACTAATTCACCCCCTCCTTCTTGAAACTTCTTGTCAGTTCCAGATGGTTTCCCAGAAACTCTCGATCCCACAGAAGCAGAACCCTGTCGTGCTTTAGCAGAAAAAACTTGTGATGGTACCTGAGGAGCTGTAAAAGTTGTATGTGTTGCCATCAGAACTTCATTAAAACCACTACCTTGGGTTTTAGGATGCTCAGAGTCATCCTTTGCAGAGATGTCTTCTATCTTTCCCATGGAAGGTTTAAACTGGATTTGGGAATCTGAGTCACCCATAGATTTTAGTCCAGTATCTTCCATTTTGCCAGCAAAAGACCTAAATTTGTTCCCAGATGTCCGTTGAGTTTTCGCAGCAATGCCGTCTACTTCACTCTGATCTCTATGTTGGGCTAAGAGATTAGCTTGATTTTTTAGCTCAGATGGCACTGCTAAAGCTGGAGGTGCTCTACAAGGAATCTGAGACACCATTTGATCATAAACAAGCTCCGCCGGAGTAGACCTGGAATTAGTTTGAGACGCTGCTGGTTCTCTTGTTATGACAACCTCTCTAGAGTTGGAAAAGCCTTTTGTTCTGCTTTGAGAAACAATTTCCACACACATTTCACCATGCTCTAAACCCTCCAGAGAACAGTTCATATGGTTCCAAGCATTCGGTTGTTCCTCCTTGGAAAATCCAGGTGGCTCCATGTTGGCTGAAGCAATGACTTGCTTATGAACTGCATCCCTGCTCTGAGATTCACGACCGTTTGGGAATGTTCCATCAGGACCCTGAGATGTAGAGAAAGTTGAAGAAGTTGCCAACAAGCTGTTTTTAGAACCCAACCTAGCGCAAGATTTTGATGCCTCAGTTAAACCACGATCATCATTCTCAGAACTTCTAGTAGTAATTTGATGCTGCAAGTTGGCAGAAGTTGGAGTGCCTGCAGTGCTACCACTCTCTTTGCGGTCAGTGCTGCTGGTGCTGTTACTGTTGAGATCAATACTCATGTCACTAGCACCACTCCATCTCCTCAAAACTAATTTCTCCACAGAAACATCAGACTGGTTTCTACGGTGCTCCCCTCTAGTTCCAGACAATCTACCAACAGTGGGACCACCAAAACTGCCACCTCCAATATTAGGATTAGCTGATTGTTCTTTCTGCTTGCTCTCAAAAAGATTTATCCGATCCTGTACAGTTAATCTTTTTGATCCTCCAGCCTGCTGCATAAACTTAGCTGAAGATACAACACCAGAAGCTCGATCATCCACCTTTTCCAGCACCTTATCTACCAAATGCTGTGAATTTGGTTTCAGCTTCTCAGTAGTGGCAGTATTTGTTCCATCTACAGCTTGCTTTTGTTGTTTATATGAGCTGAGGCTATGCAGTTGTGCATCACTATGAAAAGTCGCTGATTTGGCAGGGTCAGTCTGCTCAACTTCTGGTTCATCTATTGACATGTCAGAGCTAGAAGAGGAACGAACATTGGCATCATTGAAGCTCTTCCACTGTGGATGGATAGCTTGTGATGCCATAGACTGCTGATGGCTAATCAACTCGGGCTGACGCTGAGGCAGGGAGAGAAAGCTTTTACATGCTTCACTGCATCCAAAACCAATAAAAAAGAAATTGCGGTGTTATTTTCTTCACTTAAATAGTAACATTCAACCAAGCAGAAAGCTAGAAGATCCTACCATATGCTAACATTTAATTCAGAAGATATATGGGAAAATTACAAAATGACAACATTTGCCACAGGTGATTTTATGTCGTGCATGCTTATAGGTCAAGCTGTCAGCCAAGGATATCAACTTAAATGTTTAACCCTTTGAAAGAAGCTAAATTGGAAATCCCTTCAGTTTCTGAATAGCTTTTTAATTTACCGTATTATGAAAATGGACCTTGGAGATGGTTCAAATCTGCTTCTGTAACTTGTGGATGTCATTCAAATCTCTACTTGTTAAATGGTCAAAGTGGCGATGGTGGGGGAAAAAGGCAGCAATATGGTTATAAAGCCATCTTCCTGGTGAACATATCAAGAAGAGGCCACAAGTACAACGTGGAATAGCAGAAGCACATAAGTCTGAATTATACTCACAGGAAAAGATAGACCGCAGTATTCGAAACGGTGGAGCCCGGTCCACTATGCTAGGGCGGTTACTTTGCTTTGGAGAGTCACACCTCTTCACAAATAATCACATGGAGAGTCACACCTCTTCACAAATAATCACTCCCGCCTTCCTCTTTTGTGAATTGAAGCATCTCTTCGCTCCCTCCTGTTCGTGATAAAAGACTTCGGATGGCTCCTTTAGTTTCTAAGTCATGTTTTGAGTTCTTCGGGCTTTTTCGGGATAGAGGAAGAGTTCTTCGGGCTTCCACGGAACAGTGGAAGAAAAATGCAAGAAGAAGTAGTTCCTTGCAGTAGATGAAGAAGAAGGAAGAAGGAAGAAGAAAGAAGAAGAAAGAAGAAGAATGTTCTCCCTTGGCTTCTTCTTGGTGACTTGTGGCAGAAGAGAAATTGGGTTTATTTCTCTTGTAAGATTGTCTTCTTCAGTGTATCTCGGTGTAAAGTTTTCTTCGGTATATCTCGGTGTACAGAAAAGAAAAGAGAGAGAAGAAGAGAGAGCAACGAAGTAAGAGTGAGAGATTCCACTTGTAAGTCAAGGTGATCGACTGGTGTAAATTTCTCAAATAGTAATATCCTCTGCAACTCCGTGGACGTAGGCAATTTATTGAACCACATAAATCTGTGTTTCGTTGTGTTACTGTTTTTCTAATGTGAATTTTCTCGTTCTATTTTTTCGATTCATCGTTAATCGGTTTAAATTTTGTATATTTCACAACAACTGGTATTAGAGCGTGGTTTTGGATCTGAGAAAGAATGATGGTTGCATATGAAGTGAAGGTTTCAGGGATCGAGAAGTTTGATGACACTGATTTTGGTTATTAGAGAATGTAGATAGAGGATCATCTTTATGGGAAGAAACTTCATCTTCCGTTATTGGGGAAAAGACCTGAAATGATGGATGAGGCTGAATAAAATTTGTTGGATTCAAGTTCGGGTGGTTATTCAATTGACCCTATCGAGATCCGTTGCACACATCGTCGTCAAGGAAAAGACAACTGTATATCTTATGGCAGCCTTATTAGGTATGTATGAAAAAGTCATCGGCGAATAACAATGTGCATTTGATGAAGAAGTTATTCAATTTGAAGATGGCGGAAGGTGTTTCTGTTGCTCAACACCTGAATGTTTTCAATACTATCACAAATTGATTGTCGTTTGTGAAAACTGATTTTGAAGATGAGAAATGTGCACTGATCTTGTTGGCTTCATTGTCAGATAGTTGAGAAGCTATGAGGATAGCAGTTAGCAGTGCTGCAGGTAAATCCAAACTGAAATATGATAATATTCGTGTTTTGATTTTGACTGAGGAAGTTCGCAAGAAAAATTCTGGCAAGATCTCAGATTCGAGTTCAGCACTGAATGTTGATTTCAAAGGGAGATGATATGACAGGAACTCAAGTATAGGGAGATAAAAATCAAAGTTTAGTGAGCAGACAACCTGTTGGAATTGTGGCAAGATTGGCCTTATAAAGAAAAACTACATGAATCCTAAGAAGATGGTGAATGATAGCGCAAATGTGGGATCTGAAGAATCACAGGATGCATTATTATTAACAGTTTATTGTTCTGGTGAAAACTTGATATTGGATTCAGGGGCTTTAAATGTGGTAGGAAATCTACCAGAGGCCACAGTGCATGGCAGTGATGGAAGTGAAGAGGAAAATGAGTCTGGGGCACCCATTTCTACTGTTCCATAGATAGATGTTGAAGAACCACAGAGCTATGAAGAAATCTTGCAAGATGAAAGTTCAAGTGAGAGCTGATAGAACTTCCACCAGGGAAGAAGACATTGCACAACAAGTGGGTGTATCAGGTGAAGAATGAGCGTGATGTTAGTAAGAGTTACAAGGCTAAACTTGTTGAAAAAGAATTTCAGCAGAGGCAGGATGTTGCCCATGCAGTGGGGGTTGTAAAAAGAGACAAGAGTGACCCAGGAAATAGCTTGGAGGTGCAAAGCTATGTGGAGTCTGCTGATATGTTAACTAAGGAATGTTAACTATGGATGTTACTCTTGAGAAACTGAAGTTGTACACAGCTTCTGTTGGTCTTCTGGAGTGAAGACAGGACTTTGAGTTGCAGAAGTGGAGGATTCAAGTTGGAGGATTCAAGGTAGAGGATACATGTTGAAGAAAAATGCGACACCGCCAGTGGAGGATATCAGTTTGAGGGAGGAGATGTTGCAGCCTTTGTACCGGTCTCCAAGTAAAAGAATTGCTAGAAACGGTGGAGCCCAGTCCACTATGCTTAGGTGATTACTTTACTTTGGAGAGTCACACCTCTTCACAAATAACCACTCTCGCCTTCCTCTTTTATAAAGTGAAGCATCTCTTCGCTTCCTCCTGTTCGTGATAAAAAACTTCGGACAGTTCCTTTAGTTTCTAAGTCACATTTTGAGTTTTTCTTCGGGCTTTCTCGGGATAGAGGAAGAGTTATTCGGGCTTTCTCGGGACAGTGGAAGAGAATTGCAAGGAGGAGTAGTTCCTTACGGTAGAGGAAGAGGAAGAAGGAAGAAAGAAGAAGAAGATTGTTCTCCCTTGACTTCTTCTTGGTAGCTTGTGGCAGAAGAGAAATTGAGTTTATTTCTCTTGTAAGTTTGTCTTCTTCGGTGTATCTCGGTGTAGAGAGAGAAGAAAAGAGAGCAACGAAGTGAGAGTGAGAGATTCTTCTTGTAAGTCGAGGTGATCGACTGGTGTAAATTCCTCAAGTAGTAATATCCTATGCAACTCTGTGGACGTAGGCAATTTGCCAAACCACGTAAATCTGTGTATTTCGCTGTGTTACTGTTTTTCTGGTGTGAATTTTCTCGTTCTATTTTTTTTTTCGCTTCATCGTCGATCGGTTTAAATTTCATATATTTCACAACACGCAGAAAGAGTAAAGATGTAATTGGTACATGAAAAATCTAATTAACAACTATTAGTCAATTTTTTGTATTTCGTCCCCTCATAGGTAGCAAAACTCACAAGAAAATCAGACACTCTCCCTCCCTCCCTCCCTATCAATCTATCAACATATAAGAGGGCTTTTCACCTCTTAGGAAGAAATGACCAAATGATTGTGTGATCTATGACATCAAAATAAGTTAATGATAGAGTTTCATCAATTCTTATAATCGGTTAGCCAATCATTATCCAAGGCAAAAAATACAAGAATGATAAAAAGACAAATAAGAGCCCACATGAGAAACCATAATTATGCCTATGATCTCCAATGCAATTAAATCCACTGAATATCTCTAAATACTGTAAACCCATAATTTAATTTCAAGCCATTTGAAAGTTTCTACACATTCAAATAAAAATTAGTGTGCAGCTTGAGCCATCCATTCGGAAAATTTTATTGCATTCAATTGAAGATCAAGTAATTTTTAGATCTCATGAAATTGAATATATAATTAGTTTTATGATATTAAGACAATCGATAGTTTAGACTGTCCATTTGATACTCATAATGTCAAATTCTAAATGGTAATAAAAACATTGAGTTAGCGCGAACCTCAAGCGAATTGCACCAAACTGATCCGCAAAAAGAAGAAGCTCAGATACAGATTCTAAATTGAAACCAGCAGCTGATGCCCTAGCACAAGCAGTAGCCAAGTCCTGCTTTACAGTAAGAAGCCGTCCATCAATTGCTCTCAGAAGCTCTTTCCTGCACAGCATAAACAGCAAATTTTAGCTCAACAATAATAGCGCTAGATGATGCAGTTCAATTGCCTTTATCACGGCTTAAAATAAAAATACTAGAACTAGAGAAAAAGCCTAGTAATTGCTTAACGTTAAAGTATTACTAGTTGATAAGATTTCCCACATATTGATGTTAATTTTGAAAGTTGAATCTTTAAAGCTCACATCATGATGCAATAATAATTAAGATGATAACCGAAACTAACAGTCAAATCATAAGGCAATGAGAGAAAATAAAAAAATATTGAATGGATGGAATAAATATGAATTCAAATTTTTCTGAAGAAAATGGAAGCTCTGTACAGAACATGCTCTTGTATACAATTGAATTTTCCAACTTAACTTCAATCATCACTGTCATCTCTACTAATTCATTTCAAAAGTTTGCTTTTACAAAAATAGTTTGCGGAATCTTTACATACAAATGCCAGTCTAAGTATCTTAGAAATTTTCTTTCAACTTAATTCTTCCAAAATATAAATAATTATTCCAATCTAAAATTGTAAATGACAATGTCACCAAAATAACTTTCTCATGCCTTCCCAAAACTGGTTTCCTTTGCCAACCACCTTTACTACAAACGCTCAAAAGAAACAACAAGCATTGAACCCTTGAACAGCTGACCAAATCTTCAACACAATGCAACGAGAGGACTACTAGTTTTGTCTTCAAAATGTTTGTACGACATCAAAGGCTAAAGCAGAATATACTCTTCGAACCGGGCACAAAAGCAACTATTCCATCCATGACATGAGTTATGTTAAGATTTAAAACTACAAACTATGGAATTCTGAGTTTATTATTTTAGATTTATTCTCGTTAATTTCTTTCTTCTTATGTTGTATTTCTTTCCTTTTATTAGTTGTTGCATCTTTGGTAAGTTGCAATGGTAGGAATTAGGTTTGTCCTAGCCTTTACTTATTATATAAGGAGAAAGGTTGTAATTTAATGATTAATAAAGAAAAGAATATAATTTTTTCATCGTATCAAGCAAAAAAATAAATCATAGCTCTCCATCAGCCGTTGGAGCCCCTCCAACAGTCGTCCAGCAGATGGAAACCTCCCTGCAGTCATCGGAATCAATTCAAACGGCCCACAAGCCCTCCTACGCGTGTTGTCGTTTCAACATTTAGTTTGTGATCACACACTCCCTCTTCACATTGCTTCTGTGAATCTCGATGGCCTCTCTTGTACTCAAGAGAAGGGTAATACGAAAGCAACCAAAACTGAGTGATCTCTGGCCTCTTTTGTTCAAATTTTCAGTCCCTAGCTGCATCCCTTCCTCCGGTGGAGGCCATAACCCGTTACTTACATTCAAATGGAGCCCTCACTCATCTCTTTCACTCAAACAGATCATCTCGCTCGCAAGTACGGATGATAAGAAACAATGGGATTCTCAACTCCTGGTATTCAGACGAGGTTGAAACTTCGGGAACCGTTGGTATCAAACGGAGATGAAATTCTGGGAACCGTTGATATTAGACGGGAACAAAAAATGGGGAATTGTTAGTATCAGGGTGTTATTGATAATTATTATGTTGAAAGGGGTCCAACCTTTATCAAGAATTAATAAAGTCTTCAAACTAGGTGACGACTAAATGACATGGTATGAGAATAATTGGGGCTTATAAATTATAAATGTTATTCCTATGATTAGATTGATGACTCATAAATATGGCTATGATTACACATGTTTTATATAGTTGTCATGATTTTCTATATTATATGTCTTTTCTTTTACATGTTTTATACGATTATATAACATATTGTGACGTGTTGAACACAAGTACATGAGCTACATATAATCATACTTTCTTTTTTTTTCATCTATAAATTATTTTATTTAGTTTTGATTATTTCGCTAAGCTTTTTGTAACCCACTCTATGTTGTTGACTTTTTGAAAAGGATAAAAAATATGAGGGCAAGTAGCCAGATATAAAATGTAAAACTTTTGCATTATACAAATTTAGGCATTTGTATACACTTTTGAGTGCATACTATTATATTAGATTTAGCAGGTATATATATTATATCACCAATAAATATATATATATATATATATATATATATATATATATTTTGGTGATATGAATTTCTGACGCTTCCAAGTATATGAAAGTGAATAAATTATGAAATGAAATGCATTACGAATATTGAGACGATTAAGTTTTGGTGAGAATTTAGTTTGTTTGAGTATTCTGCCTCTATCGCACCAAGGTTTACCCTAAAAGGAGGGATTAGTTGGGGGCAGTCGTTATTGTTAGCAAGGAAAAGAAGAAAATGAGTAATTGTGCCACAGGAATCTGAGGTTCGGACCGACACGAGCAAATGACCAATCAGCCATCCTGCTGGACCGGACCGATGAGAACCAGTTGAAGTGGAAGTTTCTACCTCTTGTCATCTCTTGTTCTAATTTCTTCCCTTTCAAATCCTTACCTTCTTACTCGGGCTGCATTTCACATTCCTGTCTTTGCCTTTCTACTCTCCTATAATCCTTGCCTATTTTCTTACTTACCTTGTCTAGTGACCGATCATACCGGATACCTAGTGTTTTTGGATGAAATATTGTAAATCAAAAATATGTATTATAAATTTTATAACTTAAGTTTTTTCCATAATTTAGCACTACACACTAGATATTTTACGCAAGCGTATATATCGTTCAAATAGTATCAGATTTTAAGTCTAGAGTATCAATCCCACAGGAAATGTTGTTATCTTAAAAACTTAAGAAAAGGTCTAGCCTACTATAACGAGTCTTAGCATGGAAGTAAAGTCGATTTAAATTATGCTTGTAAATTCTTCCAAATTGTCACTAAACCTATAGATTTACTCTAAAGTTAATTTTACTAAACTTAAATAAGTTGAGAAAGGTCAAGTTATGTAAAATAATCTCCCCTTGCAATGAAGTAAATAATTTGCATAAGAATGGAACACTTAGAATATAGATTGTAATTAGTGACAAATAGAAGCATTCTTCTTCTTTACCCTCTTTTGATTGTATAAAGAAGTTTGGCTTAACTAGGTAAGTATTTATGTCTGTCACCATAGAAAATTCCAAGTTACCCCTATCAAAACCTATCTCCCTATTGTCGGTCAACTTTTTTGATTGATTTGAAAATATGGTATATGAAAATAATTTTTGTAATTTAATTTAAGTATAAGAGGTATATAGTTTAGGTTTTGAAATAGTATGTTTTAATTTTTGAAAAATGAGACCAAATGGATCTCATTCGTCCAATAGTTTGCATAATCGTGTCTGATACCGCGAATACTACACCCTCCCGAAAGATAAGTGTAGACCTCGGCGATAGACCCAATCCAGCAAACTAAGAGATTTGTGACATCCGTTTAGTCTGCGAACCTTTTATATTTCCCCTATCTAATACAAAGATTAAATAGGGTTTATTTTACCTGGGTTCCAAGTTCCATATAGAGGCAAGCCCCTATATTTAATTACATCCCAAATGACGGGAGTCACTTGAGAAAACTCTCGATAATGATCAGTGGTTCTAGTCTTCAAGAATGCAAAGTTCAAGTTTTCACGGTAGGATGTGGAAAAACAAGTGGGAGTGGCTCAAGTAAAAACAATTCTTTCAAGAGTTCAATGGAAGTAAAGGGTAAAGGGTAGGGGGCGTCACAGATCTTGAGGAGGAACCTCAATGACTTCCCAAACTATCATAAGATGTGGCTACATTTTGGAGACAATGTTAATTAAGTGTTTGATCCTGCCAGTTTTATTATTTGGGACTTAAACTTGCATAATGTCTGATTATAAAAATAGCCCACAGAGATAAGAGGGTTTACGCCGTGTCACACGACAACCTCGGAACCTAAGGCGGATTAGGACTTACGCTGCACAACATGGTTGTACAGGAGCCTAAAAAGAGAGTGTGAGGATTTACATCGCGTTAGACGAGCTACCTCGAAGTCCTATGAGTTGTTATTATACTAGGAAGGGATAATGCTGAAGAAGATCCTCTTGCTGCTCGGTTTGAATTCCTCGTCGTGCTGCCCACAAAGTTGGTTCCAAGCTCCTGTCATCGCGACGGCTTCATGGTTTAAGTGCTTGAGATTAGTAGTTTACGCTTCACAGTTTTGGTGTCAATGTTTTGGTTTTGTTTTATTTCGATTTTGGTTTTAGAACTGGTTTTGCATGCAGAATAATCAAATTGCGGGTAAATAAAAGATACTTGAAAGGTAAAATGCAATAAAGTAAAATGCTATAAATAAACTGTAAAAGCATACCTGGGCAACTGCTACTGTTGCGTTATTAATGTTGCGAGCATAGTATGATTTGTAGCATATTTAAACATACTTGCAAGAAAAATAAATAAGGCAAGAAAACTCAGCATGAAAGTCATAAAAAAACTAGTATAAATCACGAGCAAAAGAAACCTGTAACCACATATGACAGCTCAGGACTAGGTATAAGACATTGGTAAAAGTAGGGGGCTCAGAGCTGGGTTATATGCTTCCCGACCTTGAACAGGAGTTACCGGCCCGACAATCTACAGAAGACAATTCTTAACATCAATCCAAGTGACTAGCCGTGGACCTTTATAAATTTTCGTAGAAAGATTTTCATGCAAAAGTTATTATTTAAGTCTTTTTTATTCAGAGTTCTTTTAATCATGCAAAAGAAATTTTTATTTTATTTTTGTAAATATTTTTGTAAAATTGTATAGTCCACAAGCTAGTCACTCTAATTGTGCTAGAACTACTGACAACCTAAGAGTGTCGGGGGCAAGGATCCCACCAAGAATAGGCGAATAATATCATGGATCCTTCCATCTCCGTTATTGAAGATCCTTGAGGTAGGAGATAATATTCTAATAATCTCACTTCGTATTCCTTATTTAAGCACACATAAGCAATGTCGTCATCCGTCATCTGTCGTCATCGCCCTCGCCACCTAGACCCTAGATTTATCCTAGTCCGATGATCCATATGTGGCGTTAAGAAATTTCCCCAATTGTTAAGAGAATTTGAGTGTAATATTCAAGCCCAAATCCCGGTGCACTGGGTTTTATTGTAGGTTAAGTCATTGAGGAAATTTCACTGTTGATTTAATTAAGGAAGCATGGGTCACGTCTCGGTGCATCATGTCTAGTGTTTTAGTCAGTTTGTGAATTAGGGTCAAGTGTCTAGTTTCATTGTGCATTCGAAGATTAGGTGAATAGACTCTTACCTAATGTATGTTCCTGAAATCTAGGAAGTCTGTGCTGAGAATTAGGTGGATGGACTCTCACCTAGGGTGTGCTCCTAAAATCTAGGAAGTCTATGCTGAGTTAGGTGAATGGATTCTCACCTAAGGTGTGCTCCTAAAATCTAGGAAGACTATGCTGAGGATTAGGTGGATGGACTCTCACCTAGGGTGTGCTCCTAAAATCTAGGAAGCCTACACTGAGGACTAGGTGAATGGGTTCGCACCTAAGGTGTGTGCTCCTAAAACTCTAGGAAACCTACTCTTTAACTTATGCTTAAGGTGATTTGAGGTTTTCTATATCTTCCAATTAATTAAATCATCAATCCCCATATTTATGACTTAAGTGTGTAACAAAAATAACAAAAAAAAAAACACACGAAAAGATAAGGTTGACCCACTTCCAAAACTAGTAAAGTTAAGGAGGAAAATAACGAATGGATCAACCTAAAAAGAAAAGTTTAAATGATAATTAAGTAAAACCCAAAACGGTAGATAAAGCTCTCCAAATCCAGTCTCAAAATAGTAAATGAAGTTGTTAAACTCAACCCCAAAAACAGTAGGCAAAACTCTCAACAAAAATTGTCTTTTTGCAGGTGTTTGAGAACAAAACACTAAATAGAAACAATCAATGACATAGATTGTTGTAGCATTGTAGAAATAGACATGTCATGCCAAAACCAAAGGATGAACTGCCCAACTTTAAAATTCAATGTATTTTATAAAGTAATCACACACAATGTTATAAATTCTCAAGAGACAAAATTTATAATGAAAAATCACTGTCTAAAGAATATGTGTCATTAAAGATGCAAAGGACTAATGACATTCAATACAATTTACTAAAAAAAATGAAATTTATCAAAGTTATTCAGCCCAAAGATGATCATCTTTTGCATTCAAATATAAGTAGTTGCAAATTCCAAGAAGACAAATCATCAATGCTAGTATAAACCAACATAATCCACCTGTCAAAATGATGCTGAAATACAGGTTACAATGATCATTATCAATTTATGCATGAGCCAATAAAATGTCACAAATTTCTTTAATCTCCAAGGAATATAGAAGCAAGCAGTGGCAAACTTGAATTACTCAATAAAAAAATGCAGATTGCAACAATATCATGCCTTTGTCATCTGAGTCAGTTCAAGACGTAATCGAAACAAAAGTACATATGCAACCATACCTTCCACTAGGAATAGAGGCTGAGCGAAGAGAAGTAAAAAAAGTTCGGCTCTGTGTTCGTTGCAATCTCGTCACTGCCTCCTTGCTAATGTCGATCGTAGAAAATTCAATTGGGACAGCAATGGTTTAAGGCGAATCGGGATCGAGAGGGAAAGGCAGGGTCGATTAAGGGTTTCGGTGGAGGCGATGGGGAAGGCTGGGATTTCTGTTCGCAAAGGAGGCGTGTAAGGCGCAAGAGGAGCGAGAGAAGTGAGAGTCGAGTGGGGGACGATGTGCGGCTTCGGTGCGTTTGACGAGATCGAACAGAGAGCTGTCCTTTGTGGGGAAGATGTGGGAGACGGGATCGAGCGGGAGAGGAGCTTCGATCGCGAGCGGGAGAGACGTTTCTTCGGTCGAGCAGAGGAGCAGAGGAGCAGGGAGCAGGTGAGCAGGCGAGTACGGTGAGTGGTATGAGCGGCAGAGGCGGGCGAGGGAGATCAGACGAAGGCTTTCGGAACAGAGACGGAATCTAACTGAAGGATGATATTTCGGTGCGTGAGGGAAGAGCCGAATGGCTGTTCGGCGTTTTGACGGGGTGAAGGAGGTGTTCGATCGAAGAGAAGAAGAGGTGTTCGATCGAAGAGAATAAGAGGCGAGCGGGGGTTCGCTGTGCCGAGGTGAGGAGGCGAGCGGGATCGGAATAGGGAGAGGTGTCGCGGAGCGAGCAGGAAGCCGACGAGGGTGAGCGAGAGTGAGGGCCGGGCGAGAGGAGGGCGAGCGAGAGAGAGGAGGTGTCGAGCGCAGAGGGAGAGCGCGATCGAGCAGATGAGCAGGAGCTCGGGAGAGGCCAAGGAGGAAGATCCCGGAAGAAGAAGATGATCCTTTTAGAATTGGAGCGAGGGAGAGCGGGCGAGCCGAATTAATTAAAAGAGTCGTTACCTTTACCTTGGCGGGGAATTAAAAGACTTCCATTTAGGTATTACTGTCCAGCCTGAATCAAACCCAATTTGGACTTAGGTTGAGCCCGGGCCCGCGCCCCGCTAATTAAAAATAATAATAATAATAATAATAATAATAATAATAATAATAATATGCATCGATATCCGTGCTAATCACTCGCGTGCGAAACCACGACAATGCGGGTGTCCTTCCTAGCTAAAGTCGACGTCCCGGACGCGTCGGCGCGGTCCATTTTGTCATCCGGGGTCATCCAGACGAGTTCACCGACGGACGAGTCGATTCAGGTCAAAGTCGTGTGTGGTGCAGTGAGTGCATGAATTGCGGCGTTCACAAGTAATCGAGTCACAAAGGATTCACCTAAGGTTGTTTGATCCTATAGGAACTTATTTTCGGGCCCTCTACATGTTGGTCCTTAGCCCTTGCAACTATAAGTTGAGTGCTTGGAACCACTCATGCGAGTTCTTCACCAAAATGAGTCAAGAGGTGGCTTGAAGTTAAAATGAGTCAAGAATTGGCTTGAAGTTCTACGGGAGGTGGGCTCCATTGCTAGTCCGCTAGGATGGTCAATAAGAACTCCTAAAGCTAAATCCTAGGTTCTAAGAGAAGGAGACTAAGACCTCACTAAAAATGAGGTCAACATCTATCTATTTGCACTGTCTTATGAACTATTTTTCCTTTACCCAATAGTGCAATGTGGTTTCTACTAGTTGTTAAAGTCATAGCCTCTTGGATCATTATGGATTTATAACAGGTTTTAACATATCAATTGGCCAAATTAATAAGTAATGAAGCATGAAGTAAAAACCATCACAATAATGAATAAAAACTTATTCTAAATGTATCCACCTATCCTACACATATTACTATCTCATCACATAAGAAAGGTAAAAATGATCTACTCACAATGCATGAAAAAAACACAATTCATTATCTTATGATAAAGAAAATTCACACACAAGTTTACAATTAATATAAGACCATATAGAATAAAACACTTATATTTTTCCAATAGAAAAGAAGTGAAAACTCCTCCCTAAATGATCTCCAAGTGTTTCCTACACTGCTTACAACAATTCTTTACAATTTCCTCTCAATTCTCTCCAAGAAAATGCAGAAAAATACAAAATCTAATTTTAAATTGTACTTTCCTGCACACTTGGACTTTTTCATTGACTTCACAAATGATCCTTTTTAAATTCTACTTTCCTGCACACTTGGACTTTTTCATTGACTTCACAAATGATCCTTTTCGATGATCGAACTGTTTCTTCCTGTTCATAATCCCCAAATTCGTGCATAACTGTTGCAGAAACCGCCCATGTTAGTTATGGCGCCTAGGCGCCAGTCTGTGGTTGCAAGCGGTAGAATGCATCATTAAATATAAGGAGGTACCCGGGGATAAACAAGTTATACTATTCGCTATCAAATTGAAGAAAAGTACCTCGTTATGGTGGAAAAATCTGCAGCGATAGCGCAAAAGAGACAGAAGCAATAAGATCACCCAGTGTGCGAAAATGAAGAAAGCTATGCAGATGTACCTGCCACCCCATTATCATCGTGATATGTTCCTCAAGATCCACAACCTAGAGTTGCGAGACCTTTCAGTCGAGGAGTTCACGACAAAGATCAATTACAGATGAAGTGTGAGTTAGTCGAGCAAAAAGACCACACAATCCCCAAGTATCTTGGGGCTTAAAACTCGTCATTAGCAAGGTTGTTCAATTACAGCCCTATTGGACTTTAGGCGATGTCCAGACCCTGGCATTAAAGGTAGAAAGCCAGCAGAAGTAAGCCAGTCACAATCTTCTTTCTTATAGTAGTCAACATTCAAGCCATCACCTATAGCAAGCCTGTCGATAAGACCACATTCGGTGCTGACAAGACAATACCATGAAGCAAGAAGATCACCCTGAGCGGACAAAACAAGAAAAGGATAGATCATCCGAGACAGTTCTTGCCCGGAAGTGTTTGTTATAGCCACATCGCTGCCAACTGTTCCACAAGCCAGGATGTCTCATTCACTGAAGATGGCATCGTCTAGGAAGTTGGGGAAGCCAAGACAGAGGATAGTTTAGAAGAAGCACTTCAACATCCTAAAGAAGAAAACAAAATGTTGATTATACGGAGGGTCCTGTAGTCTAAATAAGAAAGGGACCCAGCATGGATGAGGCACAGCATCTCTGCACCACGTGTATTGTATGAGGCAAAGTCTACAGCTCGATCATCGACAGTAGAAGTTTTAAAAACGTCATGTCCACGCTAACGGTGAAGTTGAGATTAGCCACAAAAAACATTTGCGATCCTATTCTCTCACCCGACTGAAAAAGGAGAATGAGATACACACAGAACAGCAGTGCTTAGTCAATTTCTTAATCAACGATCAACTACAGGAGCAACTTTGGTGTGATGTGGTTCTGATGGACGCACGTCACATTCTACAAGGGAGGTTGTGGCAGTTCGACTGTAAAACTCAACACAGCGGCTTTAAGAACACCTACACGTTTAAGAAGAAAGAGGAGCGCATTCTGTTGTTATCTGTCAAGGATGCGAGAAGCATGATCGACACAGAGGATGGCGCTAGTCTCACGGGCCGCCTTCCTGTAATTAGCTTGAGATGTGTCGATAGCACTTGCATTAGTCCTCCTAGAAGATACCGACGAGGAGAGTGAGATACCCGCACGTCTACAACCGTTACTACACGACTTTCGGAACGTAATGACTGATAGCCTTCCAGAAGGATTACCACGACTAAATGACATCCAACACGCCATAGACCTCATAGCAGGATTGGTGTTACCAAATCAACCCGTTTACATACTGCGACCTGTGGTACGAGGAGCTGCAGCATCAGGTGTGGGATCTCGTTACGAGATGATTAGTCTGAGAGAGCCCTAGTCTGTGTTCAAGAAGGACGGTTCATGGCGGGTGTGCATTGTCAGCCGAGCTATTAATAAAATTACCATCAAATATCGATTTCTCATAACATACTTAGATGATCTCTGAGATCAATTACACGGAGTCACTGTCTTCTTTAAAATCGACTTGCGCAGTGGATATCATCAGAGAAGACAAGTGAAAAAAACAACCTTCAAAACATGAGATGATCTCTACACATAGACAATTATACCTCTCGACCTGTCCAACACACCCAACACTTTCATGCGATTGATAAATCAAGTGCTCCTGGGCCACATTGAGAAATTTGTGATGATCTACTTCAACAATATTCTGTTATATGGTAAATCCAACGAGAACTCTTGCAAAAGCTTCTGGCGGTTTTAGGGGTTTTACAAGCCAAAAAACTATATGTTCGCCCGAAGAAATGTCTCTTCATCATATTTAGCGCAGACATCCAGATGGACCCAACAAAGATCAAGACAATTGTGAGCTAGATCGCGCCTCAATCATATTTAGCACAGACATCCAGATACGACAATTTCTAGGGCCAGTCTCCTTCTACCGAAGATTCATCAGAAACTTCAACCCTATCACCACCCCCCTCACAGAACTGTTGAAAAGAAAAGAATTCATTTGGGCAACCACAACTCAGACCAGCTTCAACATGCTAAAGTAGACGGTGACTCAAGCACAAATTCTAGCCTAACTAGATTTCAACGTGGTTCGAGATCGAGGGTGATTGGGGTTGTACTCAATGAAGGATGTCACCCCATCGTTTTTTTTCTAGCAAAAAAATGAATGATGCACGGCGAAAATATTCAACCTACGCCAAGAGGTTTTATGTCATTGTCAGAGCTCTAGAGCATTGGAGTCATTATCTACTGACGAACAAGTTCACCTTATTCACGAAACACAAAGCTTTAAATTTTTTAAGCAATTAAAGCAAACTAAAAGGGAGACACGTCGCATGGATGGAATTCTTAGCTTCATTCCAATTTGTGCTCAAGCACAACGCTGGAAGCCAGAACCGCATCGCAGACGCACAAGCTATCTTCACCTGCTAATCACGTCTATTGACGACTCGCGTTGTGGGTTTTGAGATTATTAAATATTTATACGAGACAAAGGACTTCCAAGAAATTTGGGAGCAATGTCGGGAGAAGCCTGTCAGGCACTACTACCGAACAAATGGCTACTTATTCTAACAAAATAAATTATGCATTCCCTAATGCTCGATGAGGGTGGTCATCATTCAGAAGAACCACGGTGGAAGATTGGCTGGCCATTTCGGCAGGGATAAGGCTCTCATACTCATGAGAGAGCACTTCCCGATTGACGAGAGATTTAGAGCGACACATCCGACAGTGTAGGAATTGCAATATCGCCAAAAACTGCAGGCAACATACGGGATTGTACACTCCTTTATGGTAACTGAGGCACGACGTTAGCATGGACTTTGTGGTAGGACTTCCCCGCACACAACAGAACAAGGATTTAGTAATGGTGGCAGTAGACCATTTTTCAAAGATGGCGCATTTCGTGACCTACCACAGTACACCAGACGCATCTGACATTGCTGACTTGTACTTCTGAGAGATCATGAAGACTTTACGACATTCCTAGGACCATCTCTTCTGAACGGGATGTCAAATTTCTGAGCCACCTCTAGAGGACCATCTGGGGTAAATTAGATGCTAAGACTCCGTTTGGCGCAGCTCATTCGTTGCGGCGTGTTTTGGCATTTTGAAAGAACGACACATCTGTTTAATTAAAAATGCGGCGTAATCTCCATGACCTACGAGGCCCCAGCATTCGGCGTTTCACTTGGTTCGCGATTACCCGGCTGCCCCTCTCTGCCTATTCCTTCGAGTGATGAAGTTGTCTGGAGTTTATTTTCTTCCCTTTCCTTTCTTCATTCTCCGGTGAGGGATTGTCGATGTTCACTTCTCCTCCACTCTCCTACTATCTCTGGTTCCTCCCTTCAACTTTCATCAATGTTTATTTTTGATTTGTTGTCGCGGTTTGTGGTTTGTGGTATGTGGTATGTGGTATGTGGTATGTGGTCGTTTTGTTGCCGTAGTTCCTGGTATGCAGCCCTTTTGCTCTTCTCGATTTGTGATTTATTGTTCTTCTCTGGTTTGTGGTTTCTTTGCTCTCTGCAGTTCGTTGTTGGAATAGATGGATTCGGAAGTTCCCTGTTTCGTTTTCTCCGTGTCTGTAAGCAACTTGGTTTTTTTTGTCTCTTTACTATTTCTAAATTGTTGTTGGAAGAACGGAGTTTGTTTTTCTTGTGAATTTGTGGAAGTCAATTTTTTTTTTTTGTGAATTTTGGAGAAATCGGTATGTGCTCTCCTTGGTGTATGGGGTTTGCGGTTATAATAGAAGGATTTGGAATATCCTTATTCTTTTATGACTTCTAGTCTCTTAGCACTTTTTGATCTTTGTCTGCAAAAATGGATTTTTGGGTTCTCTTTTCCCACGGCGATTTTGAGTTCTCGTTGCCTTTGCTCAATTCAGTTAGTGAATGTTACTTGAGTTTGAGGTTAACTTGTCTAATGTGATTTGTGATCTGATGGAGGAAGATGATCACCTTTTTAAAACCAATGGGGTGTCTGGTAACTGATCGCGTGTTTTTTTTTGTATGCATAGTAGTGGTGTGGTGGAAATTGTGTGGTGGTGTTGCTCTCTCATATGTTGTGGTTTAAGAGTTGCTGTGGTGGTTATGGTGTGGTGGTTATCGTGTGATGGTAGTGGCGGTGGTGGTGTTGTGATGGTGGTGGTGCTCCCTTTCACATTATGTAGTCATTTATGGGTTGTTGTGGTGTTTATGTGACGGTTGTGGTGTGGTAGAAATGGTGTGGTGATGTTGCTCACTTTCTCATTTTGTTGTGATTAATGGGTTTTAGTGGAGGTTATGGTGTGATGGTGATGGTGGTGGTGTGTGTAGATGTTGGGGGTGGTTTGATATGTGAAAAAATTGCATTAAATTCTTTATATTTTGCACATCTTTTTGAATTAAATTGCACTTTAAAGAAAAATATTTTTTTTATTTTTTTCTTGTAGGTTTAACAGGTATTAGTACTGAAATGAAGTGAAAGGAAAATAGAGCGAAAAGGAAAAGATTCGGAGAAAAAGTAGATTTTGTTAAGACAAGGTCATGGCGCCAGAACCATAGTGCCTAGTCCACCAAAGCCAAGGTCATGGCGCCAAAAGCAGAGCGCCTAGACGCCAGTCCATTAAAGGCAAGGCTATGGCGCTAGATCAGAGCGGCGCCTATGCGCCAAACACCAAAGAGCAACCCGAGAGGTTGGCGCTTAGGCGCCAACACTGAGCGCCAAGGCCCCAATTTTGAAGGCCAAGGCTATGGCGCCAGATATCGCGACGCCTGGGCGCCAGTACCGATTTTTGCACGGTTTTGAGCATTTTCAGTCATCACTTTGAAACGGTTTTTGGGCGAATCAAGACTGTTTTTGGGAGTTATTAAAGAGCAATTACAAGAGAAAATAGAGAGAGACGCCCAAGGAAAAGGAGGAAGAACTCTGGAGCAACACTTGGATTAGAGAGGGAGGATTGAGAGAGATTTTCCTCCATTAATGTGAGAGTTCTTAAGCTTGTTCTATGCAAGTTTAGGGTGTGAGTACTGTGATTTGTATTTAATATTGTGTAAAGAGTTGCAGGAGAGGAGTAAAATAATTGGGTAAAGCATTCTCAAGAGGATTGAGGTAGAGAGATAAGTTTCTTTGTGCTATTTGTTTGTATACTCTTGTATGTTGAAGCTCTTTAATTCAAGGCATGCATGTTATGTTTTATCCATGAATTTTGAGTAGAATCCCTTGTTTTTCTTTGTGATATTATAGTAGACATGTAGGATTGTTAGATTGAATGTGAAATTGTTTTTTATCTATATTTGTGATGGTTTCCTTTTGAACTTAATTTACTTATCAATATGGTCAAATTAATTTGTTAAAATATGTTGTTCAACCATAAAAAACTCGGAAGAGTTATGACATAAACAACTAAGGAAATCACATTGAATTATAATGTATGAATCAAAGTACTTTATAGGGATATGCAAAGGTTAGGGAGATGAGTTAGTGGATAACTTGGACATTTCTAGGGCGACAGTTTAGACCAATTACTAAGTTAATCCTAACTTATTTACATGCTCGTAAGAGGGTAAACAAGATTTATGCTCCTATTTGTCACATGCTTTACTTTATTTCGCATTTCCTCCACATCTACATTATATTATAATCACCACAAGGAATAGCACTCTTAGCACTTGGTAAAAACAAATTTTTATAGCATACTTAGAATTTTTATAGAAATAATTTTAGATTATTACGGCAGGATCGATAGCATAACTAAAGTAATTCAAAATTCCAAACTAAGAACGAATTCCGTAGACAAGAACATTGTCCTATTTTCGATTTCATTTGATCCATGTGGGTTCAGCATCTTGGACTCTTTTAGAGTCATATATTACTGAAACGATACGTATACTTGCGTGAGAAAACACAGTGTGTAAAAATATTTTAAGAATTGAATTAATTTGCTAGTGAGCAAATCAAGATTTATGGTGCTATTATCAGGACTAATACAATTGTGACACGCTGTCGGTGGATCAAGTTTCTGACACACGCTCAGAAGCTACAGTGTTTTCTCGACAACAAATCTACTAATACAATTCGCCTGGGTAAATGTGGCAATTAAAAATTTTGAACGAGCAACGCGGGCTCAGCGATATGTTTACATTTTTAATAAAACCCACTGCAATTTGGAATACCAGTAGCCCAAACACACTATTAAAACAGTAAAAAACACGGTTCAGTTTCGAACTCAGGCGAAAAAGCTGTTCCAAACGCACCCTAAGAAACACTTGATGGCAGACATTAAGTGTCTCAACATTTGATGTTAAACTCCAAGTATCTCAACATCTTTTCTCCACATCTAGCCTTCATTTTTGTACTAAACAGTTGCAATTCTTCTCAATCATTAACATAAATAAAGTGATATCCTATCCTTCTCTCTAACTTTATGTCAAGGGAAATCCTTGAAAATACCTAATACTTCTCTCTTGAAGCTTAGTGGAATATTTGATCATTTTGTGGAAGCATAAGTGCATTCTACCAAATCATGTAAACATGTATCATGTGTTTATTCTATTATATTCAAATATTTTTTACAAGAAATTTTATTAGCATTTTAAGAACACAACTAAGAAAGTCACTGCCGTTACTGTGTTATTGTTAATAACCTTTGATCAATGAGAATCAATAAGTCACATGTTACCGTTTGACCTTTAAATAGCATGTTAATGAAGGGTCAGCATATAGAATTGATTAATCCATGCGAAAAGCCAATGCCAAATTAGTGGAATAAGGTAAAAATGATAGATTCACTCTGGTATTATATAAAATAATTTCAATTATATCAGTACAGGCCTTTAGTTTGGAAAAAGCTGTTAGATTTAAATTTGTACATCTCTATTTATCAACACCAGCCAGAAGCATTGCATCCCAACTAACTAAATTAGGTAAGTGGAATTCATTTTAAGCATTAATATCAGGCTACACGAGCATTCCAGATGGTACAAGTTCACCTGAAGTGTATCAACCAGATAAACCAAACAAAGATTTATAACTAGGCATAAGCCCTGTTACTAATTTAATGAGCTAAGAGAGACCAGAAACTTACTTAGTCGCATCTACAGCTGCAGCAGATTTTGTTTCACTTTCACCTGGACAATGTGTAATTAAAAGAGTGAGTTGAATGGTGAATCCGCAGCAAGTAATGCGTGGTAGTTCTCTGTTACCAAAACAAATTAGCTTGGAGGTAAAAACAGGTAACGGTTCTGGCAACAAATCAGTCAAGTACTTCACAGAATTTAGGTCATCCATGGCATATAGAAATGAATAAAAAATGGAGGGGTGGGGGGCTAAGGTGATCCATCAAGATGCTTTATGAACCTGAGCTGAGGTGATAATCAAGATGCTTTGGTGAAAGTGGAAGGAGATTTGAATTGTCCGATGTTAAAGTGTATTGGGTTATTCTAGAGCCATTTGTCTTTCTTTCTAAACTTGATAGGGATCAATCATAATGCTTCAAGATTTACATGCATCACTAGTAACAAAATTATTAGACATTTATTCATTATCAGTTTAAGTATTTAAGAAACTATGTGAGATATTCTCTCAAGTTTTGGATTTTAAGGGGTTTCTAACACAAATCTAACATAAGATGCGAAATTAAAAATAATAAATTTATACAAAAAACATATGAATTTTGGCGGAAAGCAAACTTTTAATCTCAAAAAACAATTCACTAATTTTGACAGAAAAAAATTAAAAATCTGATTCAAATAAGTGACCTTGGCTTTCTAATATAAATAACAATAACAACAACAAAATTTAAAAAATCACAAGCATCACACCAATGATTGAAACCGTGTAAAAAAGAAATCAGAATGTAATGTATTGGAAAAAAAAAAAACTACACAATCCACTAGCAAAAGAAGGAATGTGGAGAAAGAGAGGGAGAGAGAGAAATGAGAACATGAAAGAACTAACGGGTAGGGAAGTCTCTTGCTTGAATAAAAAAAACACCTCCTGAGTAATAATTGAATTTCATAATCAATGATTAAAATATTTGAATACAGAGAATATTTTCACACCAAAAAGAGACTTCATTTATGCAATAGAATTATTTTTATGCGTGCCTTGAAACTTCTATTTAAACTCCCAATGTAGCAAACAATAATATGAGTTAGAATTTATAGAATATAATCATAAAAGAAGCTGAATACAAGCCAACAAAAAGCCCGAGCAGAAAAGCCGCAAAAATTGCAAGGAATAAAGAGCATAAGTAAAAGAATCACAAGAATTACAAGTCGGAGATTTAACAAGCTGCAAGGAATTGCATGCAATAGAAGCCAAAGAAATGAGAAGCAATAGAATAAAAGCTAGGTGTATAAACGGGGATTAGGGAGCGCTGTGTTAGTTCTTTCGCGCTTGAAAAAAAAAATTCTAATGACTTGTTTAATTGATAATTTTCCTGACAAATCTAAGCGTTGTTATTGAACATATTCTGATAAAAACCATGAATCTTTGAACTATATTTGTCATTCACTACCTATAGCATCCACTAGAAATAATGGACACAATTTTATCAGAAATAATAGTTTTAAGAATTAGATTGGTGCGGTTCTAGAGATACAGGTTGATGATATATTAGCGCCAAACTTGAGGGTGAAGTGAAAAAGATATATATAAGAATTCACAATACTAGTTAATGAATCAGGGAATGAAGCAGATTGTATTCATTGAAATTTGAAATAATGAATGAACTTTTTAAAATTTTAATTTATCTGCATTTGTCATGATCCAATGAATAATTTTTTATGAAACTATTTTCTTGTTATGAATTTTTTACGGTTTACTGAAACATCTTTCTCGATTAAACCAACCATGACCTTATTACATCTTTTAAAATTCATACAACTTTTATAAACATTAAGTGTATGGTGGTAATTGCTATAATTACTAGAAAACTTCCACAAATTATTTTTGCAAATCATTCATATAAATAATAGGTAAAGTGGCAGGATATGGCAAATGTAGGATGACAAAATTCTAATATATTTTGAAGAGGGGGAAAAGAGTTGAAAAGATTTCAACTATATATTTATAAGATAGTACATGAATTTTTTCTTATAACCAACCAACCACACATACATGGCTGATTCAAGTAAAAGTTCCATGTTTGAGGCATAGAAAACTTCTTCAAACAAAAGTTATCCAAATGGTATGAATATTGAATGTATTTATGAATAAATTTATGGCTTTGTTAAGTCAAATTGTTCCCACGAAGTAACAGTTCAAAGCAAAAGAATGTTTAGGTAGCTCTGGCATGTACTAATTAAAACAGTATCAGTCTTCTCGCGATTTAACAAAATGCCATTATTCAAAGATGCAAACAAAGGGTTATCATTTAATTTTCATGTAGATTTTACGTGATTTTACTAACAGCAAAAACTAATCTAAATATATGGATATATAAATAGCAAAGCAACATTTGGAAGGTGAATTTTAAGATTTGATTAATAGCAAAGCTTGAGCAGAATGCAATATGGCAAGCTAAAAACTTGTAAAGTATAATTCTTTCAGCTGAACGTATCAATATCAAGGCACATAAATTAGAACTTATGACACATACCGAAGAGCTGGTCTCTTGCTCCCTGAAAAGAAAAGGCACTTTCAGAAAGTGTTTAAACAATCAATTTTAATAAATCAATCTTAACCGAGAGTTGAATCAAGAATATAGCATATGTTCATACCTGAGAATACATCTTCCTAGCTCCCTCTAATTGTGACATTTCTGCATCGAGTGTATTGACCAGCTCCAACACCTCTGGTGTACTAACAAACCGAACAAACCTATAAATGAACTAAATTGAATCATTCATACTCTTCACTGCTAAACTAATATAAAACGTACTTTAAAAGTAACCAATTTAGTTGTTTCAACTACACGAGGTACATGTTGAATTTATCATTACACCTCTCAACGGTTCCTTTATTGAACCAAGTGGCAGCATTTTTCCTTCTTCCAACTTCTAGATTGATCAAGGGAACGTCACGACAAGCCTGTTCTTCAGCGACCTTCAGATGGGTCAAAAATGGTTTCAAGAAACCGGATGCAAGTTTCTCAGTCTTGCCGTCTTCTGAAACGAACAACTCACACCTGAAAAGAATAGCCAACAAAAGGAATTAAAAAAAAACAAAATTCTCACTAAATGGCAACGACTAAAGAGATATATAGGAACCCAAATTTCACTTTCAATCGCCAAAACACCTTGTCCGTCTTGGGGAGAGTTCAAAAAAAGCACAATCGAGAGGAACACTGGAGTTCATCTTCTCTAGCCGCTACCGTAAATGTCTCTCTCCAAGGCTATCAGTCAACGAAGGCATGAATCCTCCTTCAATTTTCCAAAACACAGAACCCTCAAACCCTGAAAGATACAAACACAGGTTCCCTTCGATATCAATACAAATCCCGACAAAGAAAGAAACTAGCATAACTATCTACAAGCAGAATCCGACCACATGAACCGTATATCATTCTAGATCTACAAAAAGACTCCAAGATCTAACTTCCATTTCAAATTTTAATGCAGAAACCAAACCCACAAACAAGAAGTCGATTACCTAGCAACCGATTGAGAGGCCGCACCAAATCGCTCGAAAGCCAACGATTACCAGAAACCCATGCAATGCAGAAGGAAGGAACGCCGTCGTAGCTCCCCTAACAACCCATCTCCCTCGAACCATGACACGGTACCCGATTTCCCGGCTTTACACGCCGGATCTTCCGACGGCAACCCTAAATGATGGAGGAGGCCCTGATCGCGTCGATCCCTGCCGGCTGAACTCCGGCGCCTTTGTATCACCTTCCATCGACATCCAACATCTAAATCATATCCGCTCACAGTGGCATTGCTCCCCCCGCCTCACTCCTCCCTCCTCCCTCAATTCTTCAAGGCTAAGGGTCCTCAGCTGAGTAGAAGCTCAGCTCCCTCCCTTCCCCCCTCCCCTCTCTCTATAATAGAAGAGTAGATTGCATGGAGCGACTTCTGACTGGAGAAAAGAAGACCGGAAAGACATCAACCACGGTTTTTTTTTTTTTTTTTTTTTTTTTTTTTTTTAAGCCTTTTCCGCGAGCTACTCGCGAACTATTTTGCGGACAGGGAGACGTTGGTTTATAAATTAAGTTCATTTTATAGCAAACATTTTATGCATTCTTGTCATGTAATTTAATTGTATTTTTTTAAATTATGTTTCTTATAATTTATTAATAAGTTGTTGATAAATTATTGACGAATAATTTATTTATTAAACAATTGTAATTATTATTATATATTTTTATTTCTTTTAAATCAATCGCAACTAGAAAATTGTCATCACATCTAGTTAGAAACCATGTGAACATGTTGATTTCAGCAGTTTGAAAATACGATTTTTTGAAAAACTTATTAAAACACAGTTACTCACCGCACCAAATAAGCTACCCAAAACGTGCCAAAATGTAACTTTCTTTTAATGGGCATCACGGTTTACAACTATGAATAAAGATTAGAGAAAATGTTTAAATACATTCATTAAAATTTTGAAGCCTTTTACTTCTCGCAATTAATAAAATCTAGAGATATTCACTTGTGTTTCCTTTCTTTAATTCTTCTTCTAATATTTAGCCCCATTTTTCCATAAATTTCTTAGTTTGATTCACATATAATTTGAATTCAACATTTTTTGAAGTCCAATGGGTGGAAAAATTGTCTGAGATCGAAAACAAGCTTCACAATATGATGTTCTGTTCAAATTATAAATCAAAATGTTTTTACTAATCAGCTTCTTAACTGAATGGAAGGTTTTGCCATTATGTTCTAGAAAGTTTACAAAATCCTTATAGGAGTAGAAGTTGTTGAGGATGGATATTTAAATTATGTTGTTAGTTAAGAACCACCAAGTGTTTTGGGGGAACTAACTTCAAGTCTAATAATTGATAAGGCTCATCTCCCTAAAAGTAGTGCAAAGATGACTTCAACGAAAAGAGAAGAGAAAAAAATATCATAATAATGAATGCATTTTCTCGAGGGATTAAGTTGGGTTGCTCATCTCACTTTGAAATTCTAGACACAGATTCATATAAGAGGAAGGCAAATTCATGTGCTTTGAATTGATGACTTATCTAGTGAGTTTCTATAGTGTTGTAAGGTGTATACTTTTTTAGTAAATTTAAAAAAGTCACCACTTAGTTGATTCTTTCATATTTCACTTAGGAGCATCATCTCATTAGTTGATTTCAAATGATAATTTATCGCTCAATTTGTCATATCTTATAAGCCCTTAAAGATCTTCCATGTGTTATTAAACATATTAGTTACCTTAAGAGGAGTTGAATATCAAGGATATGGAGATAGCTACGGCAAGAGAGGCCCTCACTCAAGATTTACATGATGGACTTCTTACAAATGTTATTAGTTTGCACTACTTAGGGCTTTAGCTAAGTTATTTAAACTTATTGATAGTTATGTCATAGCAATAGAATATGCCAGCATTTTAATTCTATCAACCCTAAGTCAACCACGAATTTCAATTTGAATAGTCATGTCGGCACTATTTTTGGTGTGGGGTTTGCCCGTAAGAAGCTGTCGGTCATCGGAATTGAAACCCCGTTGCCCGCTTCGGAAGAACGTTTTTTTTTTTTTTTTAATTTTATTTTTGAAAAAGATGAAGTCAAACTGACCCCATAATTTTCATAGTTTAGATGAAAGAGCGTTTTACCTCAAATCTTGTATCTATCCCGAAGGATGAACACAAGAATTGAGGGTGAGGCTCGATCAAATAAACTAGAGAAAGTTATGACATCTGTTTGGTCTGCGAAACCAATGTATTGGCCGATAAATTCTCCTATTTAATATAAAGAATTAAATAGGGTTTATATTATGCTGGGTTCGGGAAAAGCTTCCTATAAGGGTAAGCCCCTATAGTTAATTACATCTTAGATAACTGAAGTTACCTGAGAATACTCTCGATAAAAATCAAGAAAAATTATCTTCAAGGAGTTCAAATGGTAAAGACATCTCAAAGATATCGGACTAAGAAGTGTGAAAGGGGATTGGTTCAAATTTGAAACATTTTGTTTTGGAGTCCAAAGGAGGAAACACTAGAGGATGTCACAGAATCGAAGAAAAACTTCGGTGACTTCCTAAGTTATCCTATTATTTGGCTTCAATTTAGGAGAAATCATTTAGATGTTTCATCCTGCAATTTTTTATTTATTAGGATTTACATTTGTGTGAAGCAATCAGCACAAATAACCTTGAAGATGTGAGGATTTAAGTCGTAACAAACAACTACTTCGGAGTCCTAAGACGAGTTTAGGGCTTAGATTGTACAACAAGATTGTACAAATGCCTAAAAGATGTGTTTGAGGATTTATGTTTCTGTCGGCACTATTTTTGGTGTG
>NW_018165012.1:622448-623294 GCF_001263595.1 Phalaenopsis equestris | reverse complement strand
CTTGTGTTTGGGCTAGGTTAGGCATGCCAATTAGCCCAATTAAATATGGCATTTGGTGTAGGAGATCATGGGGAACAACTTTCATGAAGGGTGAAAGTCATTTTGAGGTCAATTGGTTAATCAATTTGGTGGATTTTTGGTTTTGGGCCCATTTTAAGCACGTTGGGCTAAGTTTGGGTCAAACTTGGGCTAGCTATGGGTTAAGCTCAAATTGATTGTTTTGGTTGGTGCCTGTGTAGGTTGAGATTGGATTTTGTCCTCGTTTCGTGCAAGGGTTTGAGTTCAAAATTAGCTTTCTGTGGTAGAATTGAGAGGGGGAAATGAATTGGGATGTGCTAAGGGTCCCTCAGGGAAGCTCTCAGGGGAGTTTGAAAGGTCTTGGTGAAAAATTTTTACCACACCACTATTCATGGCCGTGGGGTGGATTTTATAGAAATTGGCCAATAGGGAGCTTAGCGGCCAATTGAGAGCTTAGCCCCACTGCTTAGGTGTCAAGCAGAGGGGTCCTCAGCTCAATTTGAGCTGAGGTGGCCTCTTGGCATGAATTTGGGTTTTAACCATGTGGGGGCTCACGATTTTGGGCTTTTGGCTTGGGTTAAGGTAGCTAACCAAAGTTTGGACCATGGTTAAAGCTTATGATGGGCAGCAAAATGGCACCATAGGGTATGGACATGTGTCTTTGATTTAACCTCTTCATTATCTCTTCCAAGGATTAAAATTAAAGTTTTTACCCTTGAGATAAATATCAAGGTTAACCATGGGTTAATGGCTGGCTTGGGACTCAACCCTAGGGTCTAAGGTGAGTCATGGCAAGGCTCATTTGATCATACCAAGCTCAATTGGTTT
>NW_018165012.1:619745-621425 GCF_001263595.1 Phalaenopsis equestris | reverse complement strand
GGTAATTTGGAGGTGCCTAGGGGCAAAAGGCCAAGTTGGGCATTTCAAATAGAATTGGATAGATATCCATTCTAAATGAACCATGGATCAATGAAATCCCCATTTTGGGCTCTCATGTATTGATCTTAATTAGTGTATTGTGAAGATATAGTAAGGGTATAATGTACCTTAGCTTCAAATCAACACCCAAGGTCAATCCTAAGGCCAAATAACCCTATAAGAACTCTTCTTGAGCTCTCCCATAATGATCTTACCTTCTAAATATTAGAGGTTAGGACCAATATGTGGAATCTCAAGTTGAGCAAAGAGAAGAGTTTTAAATTTCTAATGGTGAGGATACCTTTTCTAGTTTTCTAAGACTAGTTAATAGGAAAGTCCTATGGCTAGACCTAGGCTACTAAAGAAGTTTCTAGACCTCAACCAAAAGTGAGGTCAACAAGCCATAAGGGCTTCCAAATGACAACCGAGATCTTCCCAATAGTTTGAATTTGATTGAGAAGTTGTGACATCATCCTCATCATCAATCACACTCAATGATTTCCAAAGCTAGTCTATAGTCCCAATAGACAAGAACAAATATTGAAGATTTTTGAAGCTGCAAGAAGAGAAAAGTCACCATCATATTTTTTTTAATATCTATTATTCTATGATCATCAATTGTTGAAATTATAAAAGCCATCTGAGATAAAGATTAATTTTGTATGCCTACAATAATAAAGGTCAGAGCATATGCTGATGATCCCTCAAATTTTTTTTTTGAACAATATCATGTTCATGGCATAAAACATTGAATACACCATAAATTTTTAATTAAAGAACTCATCAAGGATTATAAAGCAAAGAAATTCATTTTGGTGAAGCTTAGAAAAAGGCTATTAAAGCACCAACTGAATTGCAAAGAAATTAGTTGATCCTAGTTATGCAATTTACTAACGGGGAAATTTTAAAAAGGATCACCCAAGTAAAATAATTAAGCAAACACAACGTTATATAATTGAAATATAAAAAAGAACAGGAATATGAATTAAAATGGTGTTCTCTGTGATTTTTCTTGAATATAAAATTTATTTGCATTTTCCATTAAACACAATCAAAATTTGCATAATTTATAAAAATAATTGAAAATATGAGTTAGATTTCTTTTTTCAATTGTTTATTTATTTTTGAAAAAAATTGAAATTTATTAAAGATGGTATATATTATTGATTTTGATAATAAATTAAAATATATTTTAAAATCATTAAATGTTTTATTTATTATAAACATTGTTTAAATATTTTCATGAATAATGAAGTAAAAAAAAAAAATTAGATAGCTATTAAAGATTCATATAAACATATAAATATTTATAAATACTAATTTAATAAATTATAAATAATATATTAATTGATTTATAGTTATATTGATTTTTATAATATAGTTAATTTTATAGAAGTTTATCAAATGAAAAAATAATTGTAAATTAATATATTATTTATTTTATTAAGAGTTTGCTATTGATGAATAACTTGAGTGTAAATATAAAAAATATTAGTTGGTAATTTTAAAGATAAAATTATCATAAAACTATTTTATTGATTTCTAAAAATAGTTTTGATATAAAATATTTATTAATTTATGATTTCATGATATAAATAAATTTATGAGAAAATAAATATGTTTATCTATATATATATATAT
>NW_018165012.1:614354-619730 GCF_001263595.1 Phalaenopsis equestris | reverse complement strand
ATATATTTATTTATTATTATTATTATTTTTATTTTTTTTATTTTTTTTGAAAGAATATTCATTTATAGTATTTTTTGTCATTTAAAGATCATAGTGGTCTACATGCAAAAACATTTATGCAAATTCTTACATGTAAACCATTATTATCTTTCTATATGTATGGATATATCTTTATTGGTATATTTTACTTATGTGAACAACTATATTTATGAGGTTTTTTTTTCTTTCTAGTGTTTTTAATTTATATATGGCTGGTAAAAGGTCATGATAACTTTTTAACTTGTTATTTATTATGACCAAGTTGGATTTTGGACTCTAAACATATTTTGATAAATTTGTCCAATAAAATTAGTTAAAAATGCACAAATAAGATTATATAAAAGTGGATTTAATTTTATAAGAATAAATAAGTAAACGCATTTGAATAAGAATTTGCAATATTGATGAATATTTATATATGTAATTAATTTTGGTTTAATACATGTAATTTATCCTGAATTTCAAAAATCATATATAATTTTTATTGAAGAACTTTAGGTTAATCTATAGAACAAGAATAAACAAATTTTTAAGATATTATGTTGTTATGTACTTTTTCTTTATTTTGGTCACCTCAAGTTATTTTTAATGTAATATTACATCATGTTTATAATGTTAAGTATTCTTTAAAAGCCCGTTTGGGCCAACTTATTTGATGCAGTGACGTTTTGAAAATGCACCAGACGTGCTTGGGTAAATTGCGCTTTGACAACTTATGGGTTTTTAAAATGCTAAAAATAGCATTTTCACATCGCACCTATCTAGGTGCGGTTGTAATTTTCTGACTGCGGTCTGACTTTTTCAAAAAAATAAAAAATTGTAATAGTCACCGCACCTAGTTTATCAGTAGATTACTTTTAATGGGCTTATTGACAGATTATTCAAAAAGCTACAACTGCCCCAAACATACTCTAAATTATGTGAATAACATGTATGTTGTGGTCAAAAATAGTTCTAATCAATGATTAAAATGTCAAAGCCGTTTAATTTTGTGAAAATATGTTGGGAATTAACTCATATGTAATAATTATTTTATACTTTTTGTTAGTTATAACATTATGCAATGTACAAGCCAAATCATTTAAAAGTAAACAATTAAATTTGGCAATAAATAAAGTCATTCAAACATTTTATGATGGCCATATTGACAAAAAAAAAATTCAATTAGAAGGAATACAATCATAAGAATATGTCAAATCTCACTGCATATTATATTGGGCTTAAACTCCAATGAATTATAAAGCTTTAAGAAAAAGTATAAATGCATAATATAAGTAAATTCTATCCTTAAAGTAAGAGTGATGTCTATTCATCAATTTTTAAAAATACTTTGCTAAGGATGATAAATTTAAAATTAACCTAAGCTTATAACGAGCAATATCATATCAAATGTATAGTTGTGATCACTCTCTATGGTTTTATGCCAATGAAAACATGAAATATGTCATCCCCTTGTAAGTTCTCCTGTCAAATAACATAAAAAAGCAACATTCATGGTTGAGTCTTATTGATCAAGTGGTTTGTTATAGAATAAAACTATTAAATTTGATGGTAGGTAAAACCTATAACTTTTTAAATGACTTAAATTTCTGAGGGGTAAATTACAAAATACACTTAATAGAGTATAAATCCTTTTGTTAATAAAAATCAATTTGAAATTAGCTTCTTTGATAATAAACATTCACCTAAGTTCTATAAGATATTCTTGGATGATGAAATTTATGACTATTGAAAAGAATCATTTAATAAGATTGGGCGAGTATTTTCTTTGACTAAGTATGTACCAGTGGTCACAAAATCTTATGATAATAAACTTATGAAACATTAATAATTTTTTTTATCAAGCATAATCATTGGATGTTGCGTGCTCATCTATCTCATCCGTATGCAATAATTTTTCTGAATTTGGGCAACGAGTTGCATCATATTGAGCAATCTCCGTAGGAGAAAGTTGTACATGTACTGCGAGCAAACAGACAATGTGGTCATCTTTCGTGTTGCGCTGTAAGAGAAATTTGTTCATGTCCTACGTAGCAGACTAGTAATGAGATCTTCTTTTGTGTTGCACTTCAGGAGAAAGTCGTCCCTTTTTTGCATAATAAACAAACAACGAGTTCTTCTTTCGCGTTGCGCAACAAAAGAAAATTGTCCCCATCCCACATAACTAACGAGCAACAAGATCTTCTTTTGTGTTGTGCTGCAGGAGAAACTTGTCCTCGTTTTGCGTAGCGAGCAACGATATCATCTTTTACGTTTTTGACATGAAGAAAGTTATCGTCGTCTCTGCCCAATAGGTGACTCAAGATTTTCTTACTTATTGTTGTTGTGCATTCCGATGGATACGAAGAAATGCTGGAGTTTTCCAGCGACATTTTGAGGGGGAGATTTTCATGCTACTGTGCTGATGATATCTAGAGACCCCCTGAAAATTAACAAAAGTACTGGAATTTTTGGAATCAATGTCGACTCCAATTGAAGATGAACTAATTTATTGTAGCCCTTGTGCAAGTTTGTGTTGGTCTTTGTAGTATTTCAATTGCCTGATGTGGAATTTGTAGATGATGATAACATATTCTTTATATGACTTTAACATTATTTTTGAGATTTTGAGGCTTTTCAATTATGCAGAATTTTGCAATTAAAGTTAGCATGTGAACTTTATATATGAAAAGAATCACGTACATTTTAGGCTTGTGCATTCTGAGATTGGTATCCTCTTTGACGTGTATCTTCTGAGATTTTCATCTTCTCAAACTAATTCCTTCTATGAGCTTAAAATGCATTAGTGTCTTATGAGACTTATAGTCTTCTGAGGTTTTTGATATACATGTACCTCCTGAGGCTTGCAGCCTTTTGAGGTCTTTGATGTACCTATATCTTCTAAGGCTTGTAGCCTTTTGAGATCATTGATCTATCTGTGTCCTTTGAGGCTTGTAGCCTTCTGAGGTAATTGAGTGGTGACCATGTCAATCACTTACTCTCTTGGAGTTTTTCTAGTGATGATCTTGTCTGCTAATAGCTTTACATGGAGACTTAACTCTTGTGCTCATCTTCCAGAGGCATTATAATTTCTTATCAAGTTTTGTCTCTTGGGCTCGATTTATAGGGGTACCGTGTCTTCCAATCGAGTCTTGTCACTTGGGCTTGACTTCTAAAGGCATGGTAGCTTCTCATCAAGTTTTGCCTCTTGAGCTCAACATTCAGGGATACCGTTTCATCCCATCGAGTCTTGTTTCTTGGGTTCGACTTTTAGGGTCATGACAACTTCCCATCGAGTTTTGACTCTTGGGCTTGATTTCCAGGGTATCACATCATACCATCAAGTTTTGCTTCTTGGGCTCGACTTTCAGGGGTATGGTAGCTTCCAATCGAGTTTTGCCTCTTGGGCTCAGCTTATAGGGGTATCGTATCATCTCATCTAGTCTTTCCTCTTGGGTTCGACTTCTAGGGTCATGGTGGTGATCTTGTTTGTTGTGTGCCCTCAAGGAAACTTTATACACAAAATCTTTCGTGAGAGAAAATAAGAAAAATTTCATTAAAATGATAGTTTAAAGCAACATAAAAATTTTCTAGAATAATATTAGAAGTATATATACGATTATACAACTTAAATAAGATAATTTGGAGTAGTACTTCTCATTCGATAACTCCCACGATTCTCTTATGGTTTCCCTCACCTTGTTATTGCAAGTAGGGACCCATGTGACCTTGACGTAACAGACATTCAATTTGTTTCTTTAATTAAAAACAAGTTTATTTCAAATCTTCTTTTGCATGGTGGAAATAACAATATGGAGGTTGGTCACCACCATCTGGATTTCTTAACAGCACTGGCCATTTGACAGTCTCTTCATCATTGATGCTCATTAGGATGTTGACATGTGACGTGATGAGTAGCGCATATTCTTTTTCTAATCATCTCTTATGATTCCCCTATGGTTTGAACTTTTTTCTCTATGAGATTTGATCCGTATCCCCAACATTGTTCTTACGAGCGCCCTTTAATCGCTCAAATTGTTCATTCTATTCACTGATGTACTCGTCTGCAGAGATTTTAGCTTCGACACAATGGAAAAGTTTGGTGTCAGAGCGCACCGTCTCCCACATCAATTGTGAATAAAAAGGTCGTGGACGGGGCCCTTCAAGAAAGTCTCATCTCAGTAACTACAGATTCACTCCCTAAATCTGGCGGGCTTCAGTGCCGAACCTGCGGAAGTATTCCTTGAGGAATTTTCGCTCATTCTGGAGAACTCACGATAAGTGGGATTTTTGCTCTGAACTACTCTACGAATTTTTTAACAAGCTTATTGAAGGTGTTGATGGTGCCCTCCGGGAGAGAGTAGAACCATGTGCGAGCTTAACCCTTGAGAGTAGCTAGGAACACTTGACAAAGAAGCGCACCAGATGTTTGATCAATGTGCATAATGGTTTGATAATGGTCGACATGCTCGTATGGGGTCAGTTGCCCCTTCACAGACATCATTTTTTGGGAGTTTGAAGCCCATTGGGATAGGGTGTCGGAGAATTGCATCAGCCGAATGAGAGAATTATTAAAAGTTGTGGCGAGCGAGGAATCGATCCCTTTTATCCAGAGGGAACTCTTCCCAAACCATGTATCGTAGTTCATCATGAATGATATAAGCAGAAGTGACAATTAGGTGGAGTGGTGCCATGTGAGATGCATGAGAGAGATGAGTGAAGCTTGTAATGTCAAAAAGATCATTGAACGTCTCGACAAGAGAATGATTTCATTATTAAAAGAGAACCAAGTGATTGGGGTATTTCCTGTTGAATGTTGAAATGGTGGTAAGTGAGCTCCATTAGGTTGCGGTTATCGCTTCCCGCATAAGAGATGAAGGTTCTCGTGTTGTGACTCCTTCATCCTATTTACTCGGTCTTCCAAAGAATGACCCAAGGCACCTTCGTCAGCGAGCATGCTTTCTGGAGTAGAAGGATGCAGAGACCTGATGCCCTTTGCTCCAGGACTGTCTTCTGAAATGACGAGTGTTGGAGTGGGATGCTCTGTTGTTGCAAGTGTTGCGCCTGGTGGTCGTGCAACAATTTTTGCTAGTATTTTAGTGGTGGGAATGTTCTCTTTCACAGAAGATGCCAACTGATGTGTGCTAGAAGAATTACAGTGGTAAGTAATAATTTATTGTCTTAGCATTGCAAGAAGATTCAACACACTTAGATAGAAAAAAGCAGCCAGTATAGATACTCTAAGTTCTTAAGTGGAAAACACAGAAAGCGAAAAAACCACGGGGTCTGATCGAGATGTAATAAATACACTATAATTTGATAATTATAGAGACTCATTGTCCTATAGACGGGAAAGAG